>NC_030437.2:6923796-7216296 GCF_001660625.3 Ictalurus punctatus
CACTCTTTGATATGATGCAGAATTCATAGTTGAATCAATGAATGTAAGCTGTCCAGTCCCTGAGGCAGTGAAGCAACCCCAAACCATAACATTTCCACCACCATGCTTCACAGTTGGTATGAGGTGCTTCTCCTGAAAAGCTGTCTTAGGTCTGTACCAAACATGTCTGCTGTCAGCATGTCTGCTTTGATTCATCTTTCCAGAGCACATTATTCAAAAAGGCCTGGTCTTTGCCTATATGCTCATTGGCAAACTGCAGTCTTGCAAAGGCTTTTTCCTGGCATGCCTGCCATGCAGGTCAAATCTCTTTTTGATTGTAGAAGCATACACTTGGACACCAAGACTTGAAAGATTGTGATGAAATGCTGGGGTTCTGGGAGACTTCTATTTGCACAAGATGGCCTGCTCTTGGGCTGAATTTGATGGGACGGCCAGTCCAGGACAGATTGTCAGTTGTTTTAAATCTGCAGCATTTGGAGATAATTTTCTTTACAGTGGAATCATGTATACATTTTAAATAATTTGGAGATCATTTAAAACCCCCTGTAAGACTCATAAGAATCCACAGCATTTTTTCTGATGGCCTTACAGAACTCTTTAGATCTTGGCATGACGACACCGCACACCTCAATAACAAAGCGAACACCAGACACTAGATATGAGGGGTATAAACAAGACCGGTTCCACCTGCACTCCCTGAGCAGGATCCATCACTGACACCCGATCCTGAACACCTGATTCTAGTTTCATGGATGTGAAGGTGTGATAAATGTAAGGGTGTACTCACTTTTTTCCATGCCACTGATCTGGTTTTTTTTATCACTTAAACTGAAAATTACTACAAAATGACAATTTTATGTGTCTTTATTAATAGGCACATTTTCAAAGAGGATCAAATGTTTGCTTGTCCAAATATGTCAAAAAAGCCTTCAATTTCAATAGGGTGTACTTATTTTTTTTTTTCCACATGACTGTATAACTCATCAAAACTTTTCCATATCCGGGCTACCAACTCTGGGTCCCGCTGTCTGGCATGTTCAGCGAATCACACTCAATCATGCTAGCAGTGTGTTAGCCACGAAGGAGAAAAAGCAGAGGGAAGACTCTTCTTAAGGGAGTCGTCATACTCATCGTACAGTGAGTACATCTACCCAGCACAGGCGAAGCCCAGAAGATGAACACAGGAAACAGAAAAAACAGAACACGAAAAGCAGTAATGCTAACGATAAAAAACCGACTTGAAGTTAATGAATGTTTTGGAACCCCATAGCTATATATCTACAACACACAGTCAGAGTTCAGAGTCAAGGTGGTCCCTGCATCAGTGCTCAAATTATGCTCCAATGTGTTCTAATTGGTTACTACTATCATACAGAGCAGAACTGTTAGGAAAAAGCAGACAATAGGGCGATGTTTAATATGCATAACGTGGAGAAAAGTTGGCAGGTGGCCTGTATCGTGGGTTCCATTTTATAATAAATGCTCTTGGATGGTGCTCAATCGTAGGCTTACTTCACATTGTTTTGTGAGAAATTGAGGCTGTCGCCAAGTTTGGAGATAATTGGCTCTGGATTGGCTCTGTATTCCCCAAGAGGAAATGAGATACAAATTGGTATGCGTCACTCCGAAAAGACAGAATGCTATTCGTCCCTCAAATCAGGTCTCAAAAACCTCAAATCAAATCGAATATATAGGGTTTAACTTAGAAATTGGGTAAACATTAGTATATCCCAAGGTTTTGGAATGAGAGAGGAAATTTTTACAGGAAAATCGTTATATTTTGGAAACCAGATCCATCCTGCAAAAATACAGCAACCTAAAAGATCAGAGCAGTTAGAATTGAAATTATTATGAAACACAGTCGAAAATTCATCCGCAAACTTCAAATTATCCTTCCGTTTATCATACAGCTTTAAATTATTCTACGACCATCATGGCAGCATACACAAAGACTTACAGTATATCAAGAAGACGGTATAACTTCATAGTTGTTAGAAACACTGATCGGTTAGCAATGATTCAGGCACTGGCATGGCTGATTCTATTTTTTGTTATAGTGCAGCAGCTCTAAAGAACATCACACCTGGAGAATGGATCATTTTTTTTCTTAAAAACTGGGATTCCCCTCAGAGTAACCTCTTAATTAGAAACACAGGCATCATGACTATATCTTGCCCTCTGGTGAGAGAGAAACTCAGCCAATTTGATGGGCGCAGAAATCTCCGAGGAAAAGCTGTGGCATGGCCTCAGTGGTAGAACAGTTTAGAAAAAGAACAGCAAGTTGTTAGTAAGCTGCTACCCTGAGGTGCATTTTTAGCCAATAAACAGTAACAAGCATGCACTGGGGTAAATAGTTGGCAGTAACACAGTTGACACTGCAGCAACAATTCCCTCGAGGGTCTTATTATGCACATCACAGCAACCCCTAGGCAACCGTTGCTAGGGTGGCCACCTTGGCTACACATGCCTGGTCGATGTAGGAGCTCAAAACTCAGCACTCACCACCCAACCACCATAGATTTCTGATAGCATGAGGGTGTAGGGAATTGAGCTGTTGAGCTAAGAGTCTTGGTATGGCAAACAATAGGTTGATTAACACCATCAACAATCAAAGCATTGAAATCAATTATACATATAAATGTTTTTTTATATGTATTTATATCACATTTACATCACAACATACTAAATCAAACTCAGCTAAACGTACACAGGTGTATTATAAACACGACCCTTTGCCTAGTTTATTTCGCCTCCCTAATTTAGTCAGGGCCGATTTCCACTGCATGTGTGATCTTGCAGACGGACATGATTGGCTAGTGTCACAGTGATTGGTAGAGGAGAGTATGCCACCCCTCCCTCCCCGATAGCACGACCAACTCGGGCGTCAGGCCACGAATGGCTGTGACATCATCGGGGTTCGCATTTGCAATCTCTATGATAGGGTCAATGCTTTTTCTATCCCACCACTCGGGAGCCCAAGTTAGAGCATTTTTAATGGAAAGTCCCAAATCCTCCCTAATCATGCACCAAAAACTGGTCCATCATTTTCAACACACTAAGGCACATTTAAAAGCAAGCCTGTTTTTAGGCACTAGACATTAAGAATACATTTAAGAGTAGAGTAGACCAATAATCGATCTAAGCAAAGTTTCCGTGAAATCACAGTGATGCCTGAATGTCTTTCTAGAAGAAGACCCATGTCTTTAGAAATAGCCATATCTAAAAGAACACCTAAAGATTTCGCAAACGTTTGAAAAGGATACCTTGTATAACACTTAAAATATTATACTATATAATAGCTAGTCATAATACAGCATAATGGTGTTCGATGAATGCTAGTCAACATAAAATTGTGTAATGCTAGTAAGCATAATTAAAATCAGCATACTGTATAATCCTAGTTATATTATATAATCATAATGCTAAAATTATATGATGCTAGTCAATGCAATATTGTATGATGCTAGTCAGAATAATGCTACTCAACATAATATTGTGTGATGCTAGTATACAATGCTAGTTAATGCAATAAAGTATAATGAGTCAACATTGTATAATGCTAGTCAACGTAATATTGTGTAATGCTAGTATACAATGCTAGTTAATGCAATAAAGTATAATGAGTCAACATTGTATAATACTAGTCAACGTAATATTGTGTAATGACAGTAAACAATGCTAAACAACATCTTGTATAATGCTAGACAAAGCTTGTACTGCTGGCTAATCTCCACACTTCATTCGGTTTCAACACTGAATGAAAATGTAACATTTTTACAGTGTAAATGACTATCAGCAAGAAGCAAAAGGTCAGACATGCACACATTTCAAAGCAACCGCGTAGATTAGACAGCTAATACTCGACAAGTCTTAGTTCCGGGCCAGCATAATTGTAGTGCCCTTTAAAGAGTGGATGCGGATGTAGAGATGCCTACGCACCCGTTTGACCGATGTTGAAGTGAAAGGAGCAGAAACCTTGCCCTTCCCGCCACTTATGTCGAGGGAAATGAGGCGGCGGTGGAGAATATTTAGGTTAGAACTGATTCGCTTACAGCTAGACGTATTTGAAATTGCTTAACATTTGCAGATTCTTGAGGAGGAAGTTTAAATTGGACCCGAGTGTAAAGAGTGATGGTGATGGAATGGCATGGAAGAGTCTGAAAAGAGGTGACTATGTGGCAAAAAAGTAATTAATTTAAAGAAAAAAAATTTGTTTGTTTTTTTTTGTTTTTTGTTTTTTTTAAGTGTGACATGACATAAAAGTTGCTCACACACTAGACGGGGTAACGCAAGGCCGCCATCTGTATCTGTTAATGCTCCGTATTTGTATTCATATAAACCTTCAGGTCAGGTCAGGTCAGGTCGGGTTAGTTCAGTTCTTCTTGTCGTCTTTTTTTTCTTGTTCTCGTCTGAAATTAAATATGATCCCTACAGTAATACTCCTGGAAACACAAGAGGAAAAAAACTAGGGGCTGAAATGCCAGCACTGTCAGCATAGTCTGTGAATTCTGACCCATTCTTAAAAGTTTCTCAGCCTCAGCGACATCATTCGAGTACATAACTAAAGCATTGTTTAATCCCACTTGCACAGCTATTTATTTATTTATTTGCATCTACCCGCAATAGCTTCTAATGAATGTAGTTGCGTCTGCTTTCCCGAATATAAACAAACTAGTAGCCTGATTCAAACAACACGAGCCCTGACCAGGCAGTTACTAAGGATGAATGAAGGAGTGCTGTGAATGTACCGCACAACGTCACATGTTTGTGGTTTTTCCTTGTATGCATATTATATACAAATAATACACGTGGGGGTGATTTGACACAGCAGCCTACCTAAAGTGTATTATTTCCACATAACTGCGCAATCCAAATTGTACAACAGTAATTCGCCAACAATGAACATTTTGACTTCATTAACGAACGACATCGCGCTTTTTAGCGGTTCACGGTTACGCTGTGGGACGTCCGTGAGAAAGTTAGTTCCTGGTGTCACTTAGATTATGACAATGTTAACCGGTCATTCCATCACATGCGTCTTCTTTTCTCTCTCTTGAAATGAATGAAAAGGAAAAACACAGCTGGTTAGTTTACCGAGAAACTGGAAAACGTATAAGCTCCTCTGTCCTAAAGACTTCACAAAGCACTGACTGACTCCATCCGTAAAAGTTACATAAACGTCTCTCCTTTTTTTCTTCAATAAATAAAACTTTTTAAAAAAAAATCTGTTCATTATTAGACTTGTGTAATACGGAGTATCTACCCTTCTATGCCCTGTGTATGAGCTGATTTAGACGAGCGCATTAATATAAATCTATCGGTCATGTTATAGCTAGAATTATCGCCCGAGTCGTGCTGTTCTGACCAATCAGATTTGAGAACTCGAACCATGCCGTGGTGTCATTATGAATAATGTATTCGTATTCAGTTACATGACATGATGCACAAAGCGACCATTTCGTCACTGCGTCAATATACGTTTGGATTAAATACGATTATGAATAGTGCACTGTACAGCCAGTCACTCAAATATCTCCCATCCCCAAGCTGTAAAACATGCTAAACTCAAAAAACCAAAAGAGGCATCTTAACATTCAGATCACGAAGCTACGAGTCATAAATATTAAAGTGTACCAAATGTGAATATTTTAGAGCGTGATGATGCAAGCTGATTAATCCAGCTACATATCTAGCCCGGAGATGGGTTGCGTGCTGTACTCGTTCAGAGAATGCCTCATGGAAAGCTGGCAAACGTGCAAAATAATTGGCCCCTCAAAAAAAATATATCTATATAATAAATAAATTAAAATTTGCATTTCCCCAGGACATGTAATTAATGATGAATTTAATATTTAAAATGATGCAAAAAGTACAACAAACCAAAAAAAAAAAAAAAAGCACTCTTGATGAGAAACACAAAAGGAGCTCGGGATTTTAATGAAACAAGGCCAAAGTTAATCACAGCAGAATAAAAGAGAGCAGAGCTGCACAAATAAACTTCGATTCCAGTATGTTTAGTACATCCTTACATCACTGTCGGGCGTTTTCACTTGCGCGTCATCTACACCGCCAAAACGGCGAGGATTGTCCTGTACATAATGTCAGATAAAGCAAGATCTTAAACCATTCATGCATATCACACGGTCTGTCAAGCGTTCCATCAAATCACTGTTGTTCACACGGCCTGACAACTCATAGGTGTCCGTGCCCATCATTTACACCGGCGTTAATTAAATCCACATTACGGCTAGAAATCATCGTTATTAGAGTGAAACACAGACATCGTTTCAATCTTCCCATGAGCTTATCCTTTCACGTTTTGCTTATTTTATTACAAGCGCATACTTGGATCCTCTGGACTACAAGTGGCACCGGAGTATAAATACATGCGCGCGCACACACGTCGATGTACAAGTCCCGTTCAAGTTCCAGCATTTCGCTGCATGATCTGCGGTCACATTAGCATATTCAAGTGGCTTATTTCATACCGTGCTACATGAAGTCACCGGTGTACAGTCGGTGGCATTTCTATTCTACTGACAGCACGATAGAAATAGAACGCAGCAACACCGTCTGCTTAGCAGCTACTCTGTAGGAGAAGATTCACCCACATCTCTGCTTGTGCATGCCAGACGTGTGTTTCACATGATCATTCGTGAAGAGAATCGTTCTACGATGGATACTGAAAATAAATCAATCAATTCTACACACCCTGTTAAAATGGTAGGTTTTAGTGATGTAAAAAAAAATAATTATTAATTTTCTTAATGATGAAAACAAGATAAATCATGTCAGAACTTTTTCCACCTTCAGTGTGAAATTACAAGGTGTAAAAATTTAATGACAACCAACCAATCAAACATTTTAGGGGGAAAAATGAAAGTTAAACTGCTTGCATAAGTGTGCACACCCCTTTTATGTATTCGGAATGAACAAATCACATTCGATGTCATGTTCAAAAGTAATTCTCATAATACAGCTGTCATCAGTGAAATTATACTCATTAATAAAGACCAACTGTTTCTGCAGGATTTTCTTCACATCATCTTGGTTATAGAACCAAGCGTGCACGTTATCTCACTTGCTGAAAGGTATCGATCAGGAGAGGGGTATGAAAGAATTTTTAAAAACAACATTAGATGTACCATGGAACACCGTAAAAGCCAGCATCAACAAGTGAAGACAATTGGGCAGTACAGTGACCTCACCAAGAACAGGACGTCCCTCCAAAATTTACAAAATGACGAGACAAATATTACCATGAAGTCAACGTTACTGCCGTTCAATACATCTGGATACGTTTCTTAACCCACCCCCCCCCCGAACTCTGAAATGACCTCTACCAAAACATAGGTACTAAGCCCCACCCCTTTTCCTTAAAACGTTACTAAATCGGTAAAATGTGATAATAGATAAATAGATGGCAGTGAATGTTGTTATTGATTTGTGGCACACGCAAGATTGCTTAATAGTTATTTAGAGTACGAGCGCATTCGATGGAAAATGGTGTAGAAAGTTACAGCAGAGAAAATGGTTTGACCCAAGTACCCTCCAAATCTATAGAATCGATTCCAGAAAAGGGAAAATAATTTATTTAATGAAAATATGGCATGCAAAATGAATTCTGCAGCATAATTAAGCTTAACCGATAGAAAGCATGTTAGCTATATACAGTAAGTATAATAATCGGTAATTGAATAATCGGCTTCGGATCATATAATCGTCAACGTACTGCAATTTTATAAATGGATTACGACGTCATATTTAAGCAGCTTATTAATGTAAATTACACACGTGCATTTATAGAAAACTCTGTGAAAGTCAATTCTTTCATAATAACGACTTCGAAGAGAGCAACCCGTCTGAGAACTATACAGTCCCCCTACAGCAATATTCAGCGGAGCGTGCAATTTCTCAAGTTACCGCAGATTTGGGCCGAAACGCATCATGTGACGTTGGCATTCAGCCAAAGCCCTGTTCGATTCATGTGCCTCGAACGAGTACAGCTAAAAGGTCTCATTTACCAACAAATACCACCGCAGAAAAAGCAGGAAAATAAATAAATAAATAAATAAATAAAAATACTTGGATGGCAAATTTTGAACAAAAGCCACAGCACAGTCAAGCATTTTTGAAAGCAACATTCACGAGAAAAGCGGATCCGGTGCAGTCCATCATTGAGAGGTGCTCTTTCACTGTTTAGATGTCATTTAGGCATTTTCAGCTCTCGGTGCGCTTTGCCTTATATGGAGTTCTGTGGGCGTCACTAAATGCAAACGGAAATCGCTTTACAGAAATGCCGGTTTGCATTTCAGGGGAAAAAAATATTCACACAAAACATTACATCAATGAGCACATTTCTTTTAGCAGAACGCTAAACAAAATGAGTTCCCCGAATCCGTCAAATGACGGTTCTCCCCAAGTATAAAAACTCACACCTACTTCCTTTTCTGGACCATGTTCTACGGTAACTCTATACCTGCTTTGTGTAAAGCTTTTACATTAGCCAACCACGATCTTCTCCTCCTAATATGTTTGTATTAATGCACTGGGTTTTAGCACACGCGGTCCAAAAGTTTTAATCAACAGCAGGCGACGGCGAAGAAGTATTCGTCTGCTAACGATTAAAATATTTGGATAGGAATCTGATTTTTTATTTGTCGTTATGGAACCAGATTTTTTTTTTTTTTTTTTTTTAATCTCAGAGAATCTGCAGAGTGTGGATGATTTCAATCTTAAAAGTTCAAGTTTCATGATATTATTATTTTTTTCTTCTATAATGCCCCTCTCTATTATTGACATGGTCAGCAGTACTCATAAGAAATACACAGTCAATCTTGCAGTGCTCAGTTACCACATCCATCCCAATTCACAGTGGACAATACTCCTCATAAAAAAAAAAGATGCAAAGAATCACAACATTAATTATTTACACCAAAAATATTGCCAAAAATGTACACACTGGATGGGGACCTATATGTGGTTCTTCCCCAAACTGCTGCCACAATGTTCACAGCACACGACTGTACAGGAAGTCTTTGTATACATTAGCAAGTTCCCTTCACTGGAAATAAGAAGCCCAAACCTGTTCCAGCATGACAATGCCCCTGTGCTCCAAGGCTGGACTGGAACAACAACTCCACTGAAAACCTTTGGGATGAATTGGGCACCGACTGCACCCGAGACCTCCTCGCCAGACATTGGTTGTCTGAGCCCAGTAACGACTGTGTGGCTGAACGAGCACAAAGTCCCACATCCATGCTCCAAAATCTAGCGGAAAACCTTCCAGAAACCTGGAGGTTATTATAACGGCAAAAGGGGAAATCTGGAATAGGACACTAAGAAAGCACATGTGGATGTGATGGTCTGGTCTCCACAAACTGTTGCCCATATAGTGTACACCTATACATTTATACAGTACACACACACACTGCAAATAACATTCTCTGTCCACTATAAAATACAAAATCTTCCTTATGAAGATCTTAGGTGTTCTTGTAAAACATAAGAATACAACATAAAAAAAAAAAAACCCATAAATAATCTGAACTGCAACAAATCTCAATTTCCATCTAAATCACACAAATACAACACACCGTAATTAACTGGTTCATTTAAGGTCCAACCAGGTGCTTCAAAATATAACTGGACCATCACACTGACTCTCTGCACAGCAAGGAAATGAAAAGCATCACCTGTTTGAAGTCTTTTACTGACCTCTAATGGTGACTGACAGTAACTGCCCGTCAGAGACAAAACCGAAAACCATGCGATAAGGCACGTGTTAAAGGTACGTGCATTTTGTGAAATGCACAGAAATGTAATAAAGTTTATATAGAAATATTAATAATTATGAGCATTATGTTTACGTTCCACCCCCCATGTGTTTTAAAAGCTTATAGTGACTGGGTGGAATTTCAGCACCAGTTAGAATGTAGCTGCTCTGAACGATGCACCACGCCAAGGGAGGCTCGTTCTGAAAAGACGTTTTTTTGTTTGTTTTTTTTTTGGTAGCGATTATTGATAATGTAACTAAACCTTAATCAATACATTTTCAATAAATCGTCCCTATTTAAAATAAATGTTCGGAAATATTTTTAAAATGTAAATATCTGTGGAAGTCCAGTCTTAATAATGAAATGTAATCCATTGAATTCATAGCACTGAAATAGATTACTTTGATAACCACATTTCTATATTTATTTGAAATTTAACGTGGTTTCACTTCAGTGTTCATATTTTAAAATTAATATTTTCAAAATAATAATAATAATAATAATAATAATAATAAGCTTAGAAAGCAAATCAGTATGTTGGCTTTCTCAAGCCGTAAATTGGTTGCTCCTTCCAGATTCAGCCAGTCTAAATAATTTAAACTTGTATTTTTTTCCAAAGCGAATTTTCCGAATTGAATTTGAATATCTGAGAAGCGGATTAAATATGTGAACACTTAAGAAAGGTCTCTTTTTTTGCCTAAATCCCCAGCTAAGCATGGACTGCGTATCTATTCTCAGCTTTAACACATGAACGCAAATAGAAACGCATGGATGTCTCACCTGGACAGAGCGATGGTGCGCAGGAGTCGCTCAGTGATCTCAGACAGGTTGGAGGGGACCAGGATCTCTACAGGTTGGATCCTCAGGACTCTGGCCTCCAGCTCGGAGCGAGATGCGTTGTCTTTAAAACAGTCCACCATTATGTCACCAATGCTGGGCTGCACCACCTGGGATACAGCAAACACCACAACGTTACAATCACATATATCAAAGCCATCAATGTCGGTTTACATATGTTTTAATAAGGTGTCGCCACAAATGAATATACTGAGGCATAAACCTGTTAATATTTCACGCATCTCATTTCCATATTGTGGCCAGTAAGACACGTCAAAGCCACGAATTACTTGGTAACTCGAGGCCACGACTTAATATAATGAGGAAAATCATATTTAATTATTACATCGGTTAATTATTGGGCGGAATGGGCTAAAAAGTCTATTGACTTTCAGAATTGCTAGATCCATGTCACAACACCATGTCTTTATGCGTCATTCCGTCTTTCTACCATTATGCAAGCTCGTCGTTCCAATATCGATCGAAGTGTAACATTATCAAACCATCTTCAGGCTTCGGTTTCTAAGCCTAACTGCTCTAACTGATTTCTCGGTCTCTTTTTAAAAGCATGGCTATTTCATGGTCTTACAGGCCAAACTTACAGGCTTTAAAATATTCATTTATGGCCACAGCTGATTACAAAATATACAACATGTCGCCTCAGCAGCTCTTTAGAACTCCCTTAAAGAAGAGGTCGGGTGTGTTTAGAGCCCTCTGCTGCCTGTGGGGCAAACTGCAGTCGCAACGAAGACACTAACACGCCTTTCTCTTTCCACTAGAGGTGGACCGATAGTGTATTGTACTGATAGCGATAACTTTGTTGGGCTGTACATCTATTATTTATAATACAACTTCATTGTGCAGTACATCTATCATTTATAATACAACGATGTTGGGCAGTACTTCTATTATGTATAATACAACTACGATGGGCGTTACTTATATTAATTAGAATACAATAACATTGGGCATTACTTATATTAATGATAACACAACCATGTTGGGCAGTACTTCTATTATTTATAACATAACCATGTTGGGCAGTTATGAAAATTTGTTCTGAATGAAAACGGAACACTCAAAGTAAAATATTGCTGAACTTTGTTACAAAAATAAACATTACTGATTGAATCATGAAAAGTACTGCGCTTTTTTTTCCTTTTTTTTTTTTTAAATGAAATAAATATATAAATATTAATCCATATTACCCGTTAGTTAATATGAAAAGTAAATACAAGGTATACATTTCAAACTGAACGAAAAAGTAACACTCCAAATGACAAATAATAATAGCGACGTCCCAAAATGTAAACGCGTCAGTGATGGTTTTGATTTCTGAAGTTATGGTTGATAGGAAGCCTTAGCTGACTATTAGTAAATCATATGTTAATTGTTTTAATAATTCATTACTCACACATTCAAGCTGGTGAAATCTTGAGATTCCAGGTGATCAATAGATTTATCTTTTCATTAGTTAAAACTAAGCACTGGACTGAAAATCACCGGATTAACAACCTGTATTCGTTTACTCATATACAGCAGCAACACGTGTTCATAATAATCTGACAATCGATATGGACATTTTTCCGTGTTATACTTACGGACCCAGTACAGACACTGACTGGTGTGTGATGTAAACTGTAAAGCGTTATACAACAGCTGCAGCGGGATGCGCGTGCCTCCTTGCTTGTGTTATACAATGGCTCACATTGATTAACACTGAGTGTCATAGAAGTGGCAGAAGAGTAAGACAGGCTTTTTCTTATAAACACCATGAAGCAGTTGTTGTTGGCATTGTTGTTCATGGTAACCAACCATACACTATACATGCAGACGAGGTTTAGAACCGGCTGGAGAACTTTGGAGCATAATCTTTAAGACCATGTACAGTATTATTCAAATGGATGATCGTGTTACAGTTAAAGCCGTAGATTTATAAATATGTCATATCGGATAAAAGGATCCACAGACACTCGGCATGTTTCTGTACTATTTAGATTTAGATCAAAAGAAAGAAAAAACAAAACACCTTACCACTAAGCCCACAGTCAGCTCCTTACTCTGTTTCTCCCAGCTCTCACTCACACACATCAGGTAGCTGCTGGCTGTGTCCTGCACTACATCTTCAACTTGCTCCAAATCCCCTAGTTTCAACAAGGGGTTCATGTCTGAAATACAGTGAACAAGGTCACGGTCACACACACACAAAAAAAAAAAACGACTCCCTATACGTACCGTACATTCTTAAATTCATACGCATACTCACACCAACTACACCGGAATGCCAGTGTTTCTTAGAAACAGATACAAGCTTAACCTAGATATCGGTAAGATTTCCAGGCATTGAAAAACCAAAATGAAATACCGTAAACTACTGGGAGAGCAGCACAAAAAACACACATTTAGAAAACTTCCAACAATAACGAGAGTGACATTTTGATAGAAATACAATGCAATGCTGGGTTTTTCGGGGGTTCACGCACTAGTACGCTACCATTCGCATTGGTTGTGTGCCACAGTGTGACATACAGTAGATGAGAGTCTGAATGATGATTTTTTTTTTTAAACCAGCTTTTCTTGCAAATCATAGTTAATTCTGGAAAAAAAAAAAAAAAACAACCTGGAATCTATACTTCGCTTCCAAAAGCAAGAAAGATATTAGCAGCAAATGTTTGATCCAAAAGATAAAAAGCTATCTACATACCTTCCCCGACCAGTGTAGACTTGGTGTAAAGTGCGCTTAGCTGCCGGGTGAAGAGGGAGCTCTTGTTGGCACTGGAGGCTTTGATTGCTGATGTTTCCGTCTGTTTTACAACTCCTACCTATACCGCCAATCATAAAATATATATAATATATATTACTACGTTCTACTTGAAAGAGCTTAGAGCAACAACAACAACAAAAAAAGTCATTTTTTATTCTACAAGACACTGGGACTGTAATGAAATGATATTCATTCAATCGGTGTTATGATAATGGCGACGGAGCACGCTGTCTAGAATGTCGGTCCAAAACGCCTCGTATCTGTCCACCGGGTTGACATCTAGCGGCTGAGAGACACAGCATAAGATTTCATTATCCAACAGACCCAACAAACCGTTCAGTGAGCCCTCGTGCCCTGTAGATGGGGGCGGAGCCACCATGGAAGAGACCACTCCCATCAGAAGTGTTTTATACTAATCGTGCCAGCAAAATGTCTCAAACAGCTTAGCCACCGATTTGTGCTATCATTCGTCGCCCATCTGTACGTACTGCATGTAACACGTATATGGTTTTAAACTCGTTTGAACTACATTTTATAGCTAAACCAGGCCGAGAACTCCACCACTGACTTTGTAGCCCTGAGAGACGAGGCGGCGGACATGCACAAACAGGCGATGAGTAGGGATGCTGGCCGTCATGAAGTTATGATCCAGGTGGCAAAAGATGTTTAGCTCCTTTGCAGCAATCTGCAAACATCAGCACAGGAAGACAGACGGTTACAGGGATGTACAGATTCACTTTTTTATTTTCTACACTGGTCTCGTTATCGACATACCGAGTACCGACCATTTAAAAGAGCAATCTGGGACAGGAGGAAACAACATGTCTCTAAGTGAAGGAGGCATAGCCGGTCGAAATAATTAAAAGGCGGCACAGCCACTGAGCTTATTAGTACGTGTTTAAAAAAAAAAAATTTTATTAAATAAATTCAAATCAGTGGTGTGGCCACAGTACCGGTTAGCCTCTATAGATGAGGCAAGGTCTTTGTGCACAAAAGGGGTCAAGAATTTAGGCTGGTCTTAAACAATTAGCATCCCAGACTATCCCATGCTGTGGGGACTGTAAAGTCTATTCTTAACCCGTCTTAGATGAATTCAACCATAAACGCCCTTGTTTAAATTTCTAAATATCGAACGATATACATTTCTTACAACGTATTATTGACCATGCATGAAACTGGGCGAGAAACATATGCACAGATGAGCACGGAGTGTAATGTACACTATATATACACCGTATCTCACCTCTGCGTCCTCTCCGAAGAACCTGTACTTGTAGCCACACTCCACACAAAGTATTGTGTCTTTGTGTTGCTCCTTAATCTCCATGTACTGCTGCTCAAGGGGAGTGTAGATGCTTTTGGTTCTCTTATTAGGTCCTGCCGGTTCTGGCGGACTCCTCTTAAATGCTGAAACACCGCCAGTCTTAGCAAACCGACTGAAGTTACCCACCTGCGGAGAACAACAGAAACTAACCAACAACTCTGTTTGGGTGTTTAATTCCTTCTGCCATAATTACGTGACCAGTGACGCCTGCGGCAAATAGTACGTCACGTTACCACCTTGGAAATGGAAACGGATTAAAAAGAAGCATAAACCAGAGCACGCGTTTAGAGCAGAGCTGTACAGTGCATCTAATTTGGGTGTGGGTTAACTTTATACACCTACATAGGCACTCTTCTGGACAGCATTTCCTCCTCCTATTGAAACAATATACACTATACATAGCCTACAGTTACATTTATATAATGCTTTTTTCGAGACACTTTCTAGAAGCCAGTGTGGCTCTTTTTTCTAATATAATAAATTACTTTAAATAAAATGATCGTATGAGACAGTTCTGGGAGGTAATTATAACATCATTTGATTGACAGATTTTGGCTCAGGCATCTCAGAATGACAACAACATTTGAGATCCTGTGCAACGATATTGGTCCGCTGGTTAGTCCAGTCATGCAACCCAGTTCCGTTTCCATGAGAACATTAGTAAAGGTCAAAATCCAGCAGAGGGTTTTCCGATCTTACTCCATGTGTCCCTCAGAAACACCCCCAGCTCCATCTCATACAGTTTGATGACAGGCAAACAAACCTGTTTGCTCTGAACCAGCTCTTCTTCAGTGTCCTCCTCCATCTTGACTTGTTCTCTCATTGTGCTCTCTAACTGTCCTGTTCCCGAGACGTCCATCTTCACACTCTCGCATGCGGCGCTGCTCTCATTGCCCGAATGGCAGCTGAAACCTCGCAGCTTCTCCAGTGTGGAGCAGGAAAGACTTGCCTTAGAGGCAGGGCCCTGGTCATCTACTGCAAGAAAGCAGCAACACATTGAAGTAAAAGCCACGAACTTAAGAATAGTTCTGACAGGCTGAATGCGATTGGCTACAGTATATTCTTACATTTAGTGCTACCGTCAGAGCTCGTCGGCTTTCTCCCTTCGTCTTTCTCACTGCGAGAGACTTTAAGCCGTTTCTTCAAAGATCCACCTCCGTCAGGTAATGGCAGCCTCTTCTACATCACCACGCAACAGTCAAAGAAAGATTAGTCTTCAGTTTATTCAAACTTTTCCAAACTGACACTCGAGCATTCTACTATTGTCAAGGTTTCCAGAAAACATTACATCACACTTACATTTATTCATTTAGCAGACACTTTTATCCAAAGCGACTTACAAAGGAGGAAATACAAGCAAAGCGATATATCAAGCGGAGGACAATACAAGTAGTGCTACCATACAAGATTTATAAGTGAGTTCTAGAGAAGCAAAGTGCGCAGAGTAGAGGTGTAAGAGCCAGAGTAATGTTGTTGTTTATTTTTAAAGATCATGTGGGGGTCGGCATTTTAGGGGTTAGTCAAGTGCTCACAGAAGAGGTGGGTCTTTAGCTTGTTTTTTGAAAACAGTGACAGATTCTGATGTCCGGATTAAAGTTCATTCCACCACTGAGGGACGATTACGTTCCCTCACGCAAGCTACGATCGGTTAACGACCGACGCTTAGAAGTGCCTACTCAACTTGCCTCAAGGTCCCTTTCCAGAAAGTCCAAACTAAAGCCTCAAGGAGTGTGTTGAGGTAGCGGGTTGCTGTTCCAGACAAGTTCTTGTACGTGAGCAAGGCCTTGAATATGTTGCACACATATACATCACACCCAGTGAGAATTAATTTAGCCTGTATTAAATATCACTGGATTTGCATCAGTTCTTCTTATGTGTGCACACACACCTGAGTGAGACAGGGTTTGTGTATGTGTGTGTGTGTGTGTGTGTGTGTGTGTAAGGTGCCAGTAATATAGGAGTTGATGCTTGTAATTCATGAATCAATGAGGTAAGGTGGCTTGCAGCATGTTAATGTTTCCTTTGCCAATAATAAATGTCACATGCTTTCTGGAATCTCATTCACAAAGGCCTTAAGTGCACATCTTTTAGAAAGATGAGACAGAAAGCTTTCTAATCATTTGAGTTCACTTATATATGTGTGTGTGGGGGGGGGGGGGGATCAAGCAATTTTCAGTGATTGTTTCTGAATCAAGCATTAGTCCTTAATCAAACTGCTTATGCATACTCTTTTAAGAAGACTTTGATATGTAAATCTGCTGCTCATTATACAAGATGCAAATGTATTAGCTGTTCCAGATGAGTGTAAACATAAAGTGCATGGGCACGCGCTTTGTTTACAAGCTCTGCACAGTATAGAGTTATGCACGGCCGCCGCTTCCAGGATTTTAATTAGGTCTAGAAGTGATGTGCATGTCTGATACGCATGCTCACCTTGCCTCTGGTTTCCTGACTGTGATCAGCACGGTTAATGCTTGGCTTGTCGACCTCTACGCCTTGATCTCCTGCACTGCTGAAGAACCTGCTGATAGTCGTCTGTGTGCTGGACTTCACGGAAGCCTTGCTTGCTGACAGTCTTTTAAGATTAGAATGCATGTTTAATAGCACAGAGTAAATACTTAAACAACTGACAGCGTTTGCTCGACAAGCTACAATCCTAATCCTAATCCTTTAAACAGCTCGCCAGCATAACGAGCAGTCATCCTGGAAAGAGACTACTACTACTACTTCTTCTTTTTATTTTTAATGCCGGTTGGCAAACCACTAAAGGTGCATTACCGCCACCTACTGGACTGGAGTGCGGGCAGTAGATTGGCAGGGGGGAAAATAAATAAATAAATAATAACAGTATAATAATAATAATAATAATAGTAATAATAATACTACTAAAATTAAATAGAAAAAACACTACTAATACTAATAATAATAATAATAATAATAATACCGAAACAACACTGCATAAATAAAGAAAACCTGGAAAGAGACTCACGCTTGTTGGCGCATATATGACGTATCAGGTCGTCCACAAGTGACACCGCGGGGCTGTTCGAGAGCTGACAGGATGCGTCGGAGATGCGCAGATTATCGCGCTATATTCATATTATTCTCAATTTGCATAAATTTGTGCACACCTGACCATCACACCCATGTGTGGGTCTTCCCTAAACTGTTGCAAAAACTAATCGCCCCCAACATTATAGAGTCCTAAAACCCGGAAATGAGTTGCATTTTTGCACTTCCGGTTCCATCGTGCAGAAGTCAATGGGTTTTTTTTAAATGGGTTTTTGGTTAAATGCTTGAAATAAGGTCTGTGTTTAATTCAATTCAATTTTATTTGTATAGCGCTTTTTACAATGGACATTGTCTCAAAGCAGCTTTACGGAAACATATAAACACAGGATACAGATTTTAAGTGTGTGAATTTATCCCTAATGAGCGAGCCAGTGGTGACGATGGTGAGGGAAAAACTCCATAAGATGATATGAGGAAGAAACATTGAGAGGAACCAGACTTAGAAGGGAACCCATCCTCATCTGGGTGACAACGGATAGTGTAGCACAAGCTCAAGATATTTTCATGTTTTATTCTACGACATCTTTTAAAGCTTTTACATGGCTTGAAAAAGGCGGTTGCTAACAAGTGGCTAAATGGGTCTACGGAGTTTAACGGGGATATTAAACGTCATTACTCCGAACAGGAAAACTCATCTACTACAGTCTCGCTGTGTTCATACTCACGCTCTTGCAAACTATTCCAACTCAAACGTTCCGACTTGTAGATTTATCAATAAATAGTATTTTCCAATTGTAGTGTTTTTTGTTTTTAAATAAAGAATGAAAGAGTTGTGGGAAGCTTAGCGGTGGTGTAGTTTGTTTATAGGCTAACTTTTGCTTTTTACTTCTGTGGATTGTATTTAGGCTTCAAAATTCATAAAAAGTTGTGTCCATTTGTGAAGATATTCTTGATGAACAAAACGTGTAAGAATCATAAACGTTTGTCGGTCACAGGGATTATTTTCTCCAGTAATCTAAAAACCGATGGAGAAATCCTACTGGATTTTTGTTGAGGGGAACCAGCGTGATGCTAACTTCCGGGTTGGCCTACAAAAATACGTCATGCCTGCAACACTCCATAAAAAAAAAATAGTCAAGGACAGTTTAGCCTGTACTGTGAGGTAAGCGAAATGCTATTGGCTATTTAAAAAGGGGGAGGAGTCACTCCATATGTCTCACCCTGACGTCCTGTTTCAGTGGAAATTACGTTAACACATCGAATAATGCCTTTCAAGGCACTTCAAGCGGACTATTTACTTTCATTGGAATTAAGAGAACCAAACCATGTTCCAGCATGACAATACCCCAAACACAAAGCGAGCTCCATGGAGACATGGTTTGCCAAGGTTGGAGTGGAAGAACTCAAGCCCTGATCTCAAGCCCACTAAACATCTTTGGGGTGAATTGGAATATCGTCTTCCACCCCACTACTCCTTGTCTGACATAGTGCTGGCCGGCAAATAAATCACAGGGTTATAATAATGCCATCATTCTGACACTTTACCATTGCTGTAGTATAGTGGACACTCCATATAATCTAAAAACAACAATGAACAGTTTTAATAGACGTGCTCAGAGGTGGGAAGTACACACACTTTCTAGTAACTTGCTACTTGAGTAGTCTTCTCATTGTGATACTTTATTACTCTTGCTCAAGTAATTATTAACATTATTACTTTTACTGTTACTTGAGTAATTATTTTTATAAGTAGTTTTACTTGTACTGGAGTAAAACCTTTGGCTACTTTTCACTATCCACCTCCAAACATGGTGTTAATTAACAAAGAAAAACATAAATATTTATTAGGTGTAGCTTTCTGTAACATTTCTTTTAAATTTGTGTAAGGAGTCTCCAGTGTTACAGCACTTTGTAATGGTTTTCCACCATGGGAAAGCCTTTTTCTGTAGGTTTTTTATTATTATTATTATTATTATTATTATTATTATTAATATTATTCAAGAGGAAGAAAAAGGGGGCTGAAGAGAACATGACCTTTTATAGCTGCTGAAACAGACACGATGACAGGAACTAACTTCCACAACATTGTTTGTAAGTAAACCGTTAAAAAGCATGACGTGTCATTTATGAGTAAATTGCTGTCGTAAAAATGAATTTCTGTGGTATATGAGAATTAAAACACTTTGGGGCATTCTTCCATTCATTTTCAGTAACCGCTTTATCCTGGTCAGGGTTGTGGTGGAGTGTAGTTTGGGAACGCTGGATGTGAAGCAGGAATACGTTCTGGATGGGATGCCAGTTCATCGCAGGGCACCATGCTCACACACACACACCTTCACATCTTAGCAGTAATTTATCTTAACTAGTTCACCTACTGGCATGTTTTTGGGAAGTGGGAGGAAACCGGAAAACACGGATCAGGCCATGCCGTAATATGAAAATAACACACTTCAGTCTACAGAGTATGCGGTTTAATCAAACCTAAGTGGCGTATTTTACGTATGTCCTGGACTGGGAGAGGTACAGTCCAGAGTGCTCCTTGGTCTGTTCAGAGGACATTCTTGTTCCTTCTGTTATCGCAGACTTTTACAGAGAGACCTCGGACTGGCCTGCTCCCAGGACAAGAGGTAGACCAAGTCAGACGGGTGGTCTGGCTTCAGGAGATGCCCGTTGCGGGGCGGTGGGGGGATTGGTTAAATAACTCTCTTTGTTGAGCTGTACATTCACTCCTGCTGTCTGATGAAATGCTAGTGTCTGATCCTGACACTGTGATGGTCCTGCCTCCGGATCTGCCTGATCCATCCTGTTCATACTGAACACTGATGGAATTTGATTTTATAGTAAACAGACATAGAAGAATAATCTGGTGTCACCCAGAAAAAGACACATTCCCTTTTAAGGTTGGTTTCTCTCAAGTTTTCTTCCTCGTGTCATCTCAGGGAGATTTCCTTGCCATCGGCGTCTCTGACACTTTCATTCTTTGCCCAAACACTTGAGTCTGCACAAAGAACCGTGTGTATTATTCAAAGTAAAACAAAACAAGCTATACAAAAAAATCTGAATGAGTCGTGTCATTCAATTCCTGTTTCTTTACTCAGTAGCACTTCCTGGTCAAGGACTTATACGTACACAGTTTCCATTCTGTCTCCACGAAGTCTTGCCACTCATTCTAACTGCCACTAACATTTTTGACTATGCTTTTTTTTTAATCATGTTAAATAAAACCTTCACACATGCATCCTCACGCCTCTCCTGAAGCTGGTTAGTTCCCCGTCTTGCTCTCTCCTCTTCTTCATGTTTTTCTTTCCTCTTTCGGTATCCCGATTTTGTCCGCACCATCTCTTGCCATCTACCTGAAGCATGTAACGTCTCACAACTGTAAAGCGTGAATAATCCACAAACGTCTTAAGGGGACACACACATGCACTTGGCACAGTCTGAGGGCATTCATTATAGCACGCTTCTTAATAGATTATTGTGCAAAGAGGACATTTAAATACCAAAATCATACAGGAAAGGATGGGGTTCTGCTGGACCCCTTGTCTAAACAGGGCCCTTCGAATCGTCCTGATCTCTCAAAACCCCCCAAAAAAAAGTCCTCCTGGGAAGTTGTAATTATGACATCAGCTGCGTTTAAAGTCACTTTGGTCAGAGCAAGATGGCGGTGTACCTTCTCTTAATTAACTACAAAAATACAGCCAGCTTTTTTTTTTAACTCTACTTCTAGAAAATGAAGAACAAAGAATGTGCATCAGGTGTGTTCTTCTTTTTCTTTTAAATGTTTTTAATCAATTCATGAAGCTGCAGTGAACTTCATTACATATTACATCGTAATTGTAGTGCTATCGGATATCGTACAGGCAATTAGCTTTCAACGAACTTACCATCAACTACAGATGTTGCAACCACTGATTCCACCATGTTTTCTCAAACTCTGGGCACAAAGAAAATCCCGAAGTTTCCCCACTCGTAATCACGACTTTGTGGTCCGTTCATGTGCGCACCATCAGTCACGACTCTACCCTGCTTCAAAGAAACCACATGAAACGTTTCATAAATGTCAAACCCTTTTATTTGTAATAATACAAAACAAGGCTTTCAACTTACGTACTGTAGATAAGTGTAGAGTGAACACATTAATGTGAAAAAAAAAACACAAATTTTTTGTTCACATTGCTTGAGTTGAAAGAACAGAGATTCTTCACGTATAGGAAGCTGTAATTCGTTGTTGCGTCTGTGACACGAATCGTTAAATATGAGCAACACACAATCAAGCGTATCAACTCGGCGTTTCTAACACGATGAAAACCCCGAGCTTAAAGTGATACTGCTGTATACAACCTTTTTTTATTATTTTTTTTATTTTTAACAAAAACAGAATAAATCTTTAAGCATGAAGCAGCACTAAGGTTTTACAGAGATTTCACATTAGATTATTAGACACAGTGGGATTGTAAACACACAGCAATGAGAAATCGATACTATTGTGATGACGACATTCTGTAATGAAAACCGTTCTGAACGGAGAGTGAAGGAGTATTGCATATTGCTTAGAACGTTGACTGGCGCGGAGAATGATTTCAAACACTGATGATTGTTCGTTTAAAATACAAAAAATTAAATAAAAAACCCTCTCTGAAGTAAGACTGACGCCACATTTCTACCAAGGAGGAAAAACAATGAAAAGTGGTTATGTTGCATTGCTAAGACATTAAGGCGAAGTCTTATGGGAGTCTTTCTTAAAAACCAGTTGACGAACTATTCGGATGTATTAAAACGACACGAAACGGATCAGGAGAATAAATAGGACACGCTGGTACTTAAGAGTGTTTAAATAAATCCGAATATTACACTAAATCAATGTTATCTTGCTAAACGTTCAGTCCCGCCATTGTTCACTCATTAAACACATTGCAGACAGTAGATCTTCTCCCTGCTGTTGATCTCTAAACCCCCTGAGCAAACACAGCAAAATCCATTTCAAATCCTGAATGAGTCTGGAAAAAGAAAAAAAGAAAAAAGAAAAAAGAACACCCCCCCCCCCAAAAAAAAAAAAAAAAAAAACAAAGGAGGAGGAAAAGAAGTGAAATTCAGCACACACGTTCACATCACAACCAAAACGAGAGAAGACATTATGATTACTTTGGTATCCAAGTGTTCTGATAAAGGGAAATTAATCCACAAGCCAACTAAAGCAATCACAAGTACAATTATTTTCATCTCAATGGATAATAATGGATTTTAGTCCGTAGTGTCATGCACACTCTGTTAATAGGTAGGTGCTTTGGATTTCCTAAAGAAATGTGGGTTTGAGATACTTTTCCGATATGTTTCAGATACTTCCTTTCAAATTCTGACAAAAAGTCTTTTGTTTAGTTTTTTCCCCCCGACCTTCAAAAATATCTACTATGTGAAGTGCCGGCTAATACTGACCACACTGAATTTTCTGTTTTAGTATCGTACTACGACTGTGATATGAACTTGTCGGTTCGCTGCCTACAAACTGTAATGTCAGGTAAACATGCCACAAATAAAAACTAAATGAGACACGTGACCTGACATACAGAGCACAAATCCTTTCTTTGTTGTTCCTAACAGGTTTTTCTAACCTGTACCAAGCGACAGGATTCGAACGGAGCGGATCCAATTTACAGAAGCCGGGTGTTTCAATAAACACAAGTGTAAATGAAATATCCCGCCTTGCGCCTAGACCTTCACATCTGAAATTCAAACCAAATAAGATTGGACGAAAAGCCAAATATGTACTCTGTTACAGACCAGGAGGTCTGTGTTTTAGTCAGAGGAAACGTCCGTGCACACCATACCGTAGCCGGCTTTTCACGTCTTTTACGTACGGCTCAGAAATAAACTCGGGGATGGAATCTGGGATGGAAAGGGGAGCTTAAATTTCCAGGTAATTGAATCATCTGGGAAATTAGTGCCGCTGCAGAGTTCTCTCCGAACAAGGGAGCGATAAGTCAGAAACGTTTCTGCAGAGACGTTAGTGAGACCTGCTGTTTTCTTCCTTTGCATATTAGATTTTCCGGGCTTGAGTGAAACTGATGCAGATGCATTGCGGAGTTGAAATGAAGGAGAAAACATCCTGAAAGAGCACCAGAATTGTCACAAGCTATAGGTTACGTGGCAACGTCACAAATGCATACACTCTCAGGAAAAAAAAAAAATTTACCCTCAAGGGGACGCCTTCAATACAGTTGAGGTCATGAGTTTACATATGCCTTGCAGTATGTAAGCTTGCAAAATATTATTAATTAAAAAAATTAATTAAAAACATGGATCATAAAAATCGCATATTTTTTATTTAGTTCTGCCCTGAATCAGCTATTTCACATAACAGATGTTTACATATAGTCCATGAGACACAGTACTAACTGAATTTACACAAATTAATGACTGTGTTTATGTTTTGTGCCAGTTGTTCACGAGTCGTTTGTTTGTTCTGAGCAGTTAAACTGCTCACTGTTCTTCAGAAAAATCCTGCAGGTCCTGCACATTCTTTACTTTTCCTGCATCTGCATATTTGACCCCTTTCCAAAAGCGGCTATATGATGTCGAGATCCACACTGAGGGCAACTGAGGGACTCGTACACGACTATTACCAAAGGTGCAAACATTCACTGATGCTCAAGAAGGCAACACGTTAAGAGCCAGGGGGGTGTAAACTTTTGAACAGGATGATCAGTGTAAACTGTTATCATTTTATCTTCTGGGAAACATGTAAATGTCTTACGTAGCTTCTGAAGGGCAGTGCTAAATGAAAAAAAATAAGAACTTTGAACAAAATAATAAGAATTTACACCGATCATCCTGTTCAAAAGTTTACACCCCCCTGGCTCTTAATGTATCGCGTTGCCTTCTTGAGCATCAGTGAACGTTTGCACCTTATGTAATAGTCGCGTACGAGTCCCTCGGTCGTCCTCAGTGTGAAAAGATAGATCTCACCATCCTTGTTGGAAAGGGGTCAAATATGCAGAAGATGCTGGAAAAGCAAAGAATGTGCAGGACCTGCAGGATTTTTCTGAAGCTTAACTGCTCAGCACAAACAAAGGACTCGTGAACAATTAACACAAAACATAAACACAGTCGTTGATCATCCAGGTAACGACACACAGTATTAAGAATCGAGCGTGTGTAAACTTTTGAACTGGTCTATTTGTGTAAATTCAGTTATTATTGTGTCTTGTGGACTACATGTAAACATCTGTTATGTGAAATAGCTGATTCAGGGCAGAACTAAATAAGACAACAAAATGCAATTTTTTATGATCCCTCTTTTATTATTTTTCAGATTCTGTAAGGCGTACGTAACCTCAACTGTCTGTACCTTTCAACTTGAAACATACCTTTAATAATGATTTAAGGTACATAAAATATATAATAAAAGTCTGAAAGGTCCACTACAAGCGCCTTTCTAGGTAAAATATACACACTAAAAAGGTACAAAAGTTGAACCCTTGAAGGTATCACCTCGACAACAAGGAATGGTAAACATTATTACCATTTTTTTCCTGACAGTGTACGACTTACACAGACCTGAAATTAGAGGTCGCATTACTTCTGATGGCACAACACCGAGCACATTGGGATTGTACAGTGTTTCTGAAGCTGTCAGATAAAGCAGCTCATACAGACGTCAAATGAAATATGATGCGTTTTGTTCGTGTTTGTTTTACAGCAGAAAACAGTACCAGTAACTTTAGTTTCACGTACTGTACTCTAAATCAATATAACGCGGTTAGACGTCAGGCATCTCATCCTGGAAACATGGATTCTGATGAAATGTAACCATGTGAAGAGACTAATAAGACGCTCTTTGAAACAATGTGAAACATCTGAAAGTGTTTTCCTGAAGTGTAAACAATTTTTTTTTTTTTTTTGCTCTGGATACCTTATGTTAATTTACATCATGGAGAAAGTATACAAAATAAAATATGTCATTAATAGAATTAAAAACAGCTCATAAAATGTGTAAAAAAAAAAAAAAAAAAAAAAAAAAAAAAATTGTGAAGCTAGCATTTATCAGTTAAGTTACTGTTTACATCTGTTGTTGTTGTTGTTTTTTTTACAAGTGTTCTGTCAGTTATAAATAGATATATTTATCTGTATAATATTCAAAACTGAAAAATTCTCATCCTGTTATTATTGTTACATTCATTGCTCGCTATAACTCTGCAACATAAACCATACCAGCCACACAATCACACTCACACAGACATACACATATATATGTGTGTGTGTATATATATATATATATATATATATATATATATATATATATATATATATATATATATATATATACACACACACACACACACACACACACACACACACACACACACACACATACACACACACTTCCCTTATTAGTGAATAAGCCTAAGATGTGCTTTATGTGCGGTTGAGCGTCTGGAAGATTCTGGATATCTGGAGCATGACAGGGCCGGTCTCAGGGTCATTCATCCACTGTGTGCTGTTCAGAGGATTCTCCAGCATGTCCTCAAACGCTGCAAGCCAAAAACGCAATGCGACGCCAGGATTAAAAACAACACCACAAAACAACCAGCAGTCAACATCAGTAAACGTCCTGTCTGGCAAACAAGCAGTGGATTCTGAGACACCTGCTTTTCAGTACCGCGCTTCATCAAAATCAGTCACGTTGCAGAGGGTCAACAACGGGGTCAGCTTACAAGGCACTGAACAGACATGAAATAGCAAAACAGAGCCAACAATGCAGTAAACTGAGAAGACGGCTCATCTCAAGAGCGCACATGACCCCCAGCAACACTAACTAACACCGGGCCTCGTTTAATCGAATACACATGAATTTCGTCACAGATCATTCCCTGGAGAATTTACAGAAGACACTCGTCATGCTTGTGTTTGCATAAATTACGGCAGACTCACGAATATGAACCTTCAAAAGGTACAACTAGTGAGTCACTGCAACTTTATATATGAATTACACTGTCAAGTTTATATACATTACTTATTATTATTATTATTATTATTATTACGCAGACAAATTTCATTTAAAAATATTGTGAATATTAACTGGTTCATATTAATGACCCAAAACAAAGGTGTTTAATAAAACAAATAAGACTACACAATCAGAAAAATAATAATAATAATAATGGCACCCTATACAAGGAGGAACGAGGAAGAGTTAGCATGTGCCTGTGTTAGCCAAGGTACTGCAGTGGTTGAGCTGTAGTTATAATTTAATTGCATATTTTAGCCTTTCATTCTTAATTGAAAAATATGACTTCCATCCTAGTTATTCTGTGGCTTACAAAACAGCACTTGATCCAGCACCTCCTATTATTATTATTAGTTTTTATTATTATTATTATCATATTGTGTGCACAACTTAATGAAAATGAAGACACGAGACACTAAATCTAGGTCACGAAAGCACAACGTGTGTGAAGGATATAGACTACTTTAATCACGCTGAATTAATAAAATAAGGCCAACGTTTTTTCGTTAATATGATGCGCTCTCCTGTAAAGAAATGTGCATGTGACTTGTACGTGTTTCACTATTTAGTTGTTATTTACGCACAGCTTTAATAAATTATTGTGATAAAATGAGGCCGAATTTGAAAAAAGGAAGAAGAAAATAAAAACAGACACAGTTTGTTATCGCCAAAAGACGTGTAAACAGACTTACCCAGCAGTGTTTTAGGGTTTGTGAGGCCGAGCTGGACCACAGGATTCTCCAGTATGGCTTGAAACAGAGGGCTATTAGTGTCGATGCCCTTATCGAGGTCCTCAGGTGAAGGCTTTCTGTCACCGAGCAACCATTCACACTGCGTAAGGTCAAAGGGTGAAAAGCAGACAGATCTAATCTGTGTTAAAATACATCAATAACTCTGCATTGTTCTTTTATTCAGCACCGATTGTATGTTATTGTTTTCAGTACATCTAGGACTATTTCCGTTACTAAACGACTAACGTATAAATATCCTTAATAATCATCATTGAACAGCCCGAGCTGTTCATTAAAAGAGAATTATTTCTGCAGGCTACATAAAAAGTTCATAAAGGCGTCGTAAAAGCATTTGTATTGCTTCGTAAAAAATTGATGCCTTTCTGAACTTTTTGGAGCTTGAAAGTTTTGGTTACTTGGACTGAGAATGGAGGGACAGAAATCTCCCAGGTTTCATTAAAAATGTCTTCATTTGTGTTCCGAAGATGAACGAAAGGCTTATGGGTTTGGAACGACATGAGGGTGAGTAACTGATGACAGAATTTTCATTTTTGGGTGAACTATCCCTTTAAGGAAGCCACAAGATTCTAAATCATGGTCATGAAATTGTGTGTGTGTGTGTGTGTGTGTGTGTGTGTGTGTGTGTGTGTGTGTGTGTGTGTGTGATAGTCTATTTTATCGTGCTTTTTAATTCGCTAATTTGATTTGTCGAATATGCACTCACAGTTTTAAAGAATCAGCTGGTCCAGCACTCATCTGCAATGCTTACAACTCATTTTAAATGGTGATCATATTTTATCCATTGAATAAATTTGGGCTTTGAAGAAGCAATGTCTCAGATTAGGATGCTCTATACATAGCGTAGCATCACATATTGTGGTTACACAAACTATCAGACAGTGGCACCTTGCTTGAGACAACAACCCGCATGAAAATGGCCTCTGTTTTCGGAAAACCCCGCCCCACATGCGTAAATGGTACGACGGCGCTTAATTCCATAGCTACTTTCGATGTGTTTGACTTCAGTATTAATTCCTCACTAAGCGTGCGTAACAGAACTCTGAATACGGCTATCTTCAAAATGTCCTAAATCTTTGAGTGAGTGACTTACAGCAGCGTCCTGTTGATTATTATTGACCCGGAGGGCGTCGATCACTTCCTTCTCATCAAACCCCATCTCCATCAGTGCGATCACTGCCTGCACATAGCACACAGAGGTGAGCAATTCAATTATTTCTAAATATTTCCAACAAAAAAACAGAATTACAATGTAAAATTCTGTTTACAGCCAAAGCGTAAAAGCTACGTAAAGTCAGGAAGAAACCAAACTTTCACCGAATGTAAAAACCAACCTCTTTTGGAACACGGCACTAACCCGTGAGTCCGGCCTGAACTCTCGCTTCCTCCGGATCCTCTTGAAGATCTCTGTCAGCTCGTCCTGCTTGGCCTCCTCTGAGCTGGACTGGGAGGAGGTGACTGCCTGAAGGGCTGGACCTGAGGGAGACGGACCTGCAGACGCTGCAGACGCAGAGGCAGCTGCTGGAGACCCAGAAGCAGCTGCTGCAGACCCAGAAGCAGCTGCTGCAGACCCAGAGGCAGCTGCTGCAGACGCAGAGGCAGCTGCTGCAGACCCAGAGGCAGCTGCTGCAGACCCAGAGGCAGCTGCTGCAGACCCAGAGGCAGCTGCTGCAGACCCAGAGGCAGCTGCTGCAGATCCGGCTGCTCCTTGAGCTTCCTGGCCTGGCAGGGGCATGTCGACTGTGGGGTCGTCCACATGCTCGATCAGCCATTCCATCGCCTGCGTCACAGACATGCTGTGAGGGAAGTGACTGTGATTAGTGCATATGAACCAGCTAAAACAGATTATTTGGTATTCCATAGAAATGACAGTTGAACATCCCTGTAGTGTTTCAGTGTTGTTTTGTTGCTTTTCAGTCCTGTTACACTTCCAGGGCTTTACTTAAACCGCACACCCTAGTCTGACGTGCAGCTTACAGCAAGTAAGTTCACATTAAAGTGCACCTATTATGGTTTTGAAACGTGCTTAATTTTGTTTTAAAGGTCTCATACAATAGATTTACATGCATCCGAGGTCGAAAAACACTTTAACGTGCTCATAATTTAAATCTAATTTAAATTAGAATGATTCATTCTAAACTCCTCCTTTCAGAGAGCATACTCTTCTCTGATTGGTCAGATGTCCCAGTCTGTTGTGATTGGTCTACTGCTGCCAGCGTGTGTCGAAAAGGAAACGCCCACTACCATAACGGGTTTCCGCTCCGTCTGTCAGCAAGCAGCAGATGAAGACCAGAGGCGGGGCTTTTTGTTACAAACCTGCGTAGGTTAGTACAGGAAGTAAAGTCTGGAATCACTAATGGCTCGTTTCAGGAACCGGTTCCTTCTTTTGGGACTCAATAACTCTGATCGTCGTGCACTTTGATTTTTGAAACTTTTCAGACTTTTTACATTCACAAACAGCAAGCTCTAATAGGTGCACTTTAACTAGCAAACAAAGATTAAGGACACACAGAGTGAGTGTATGCTCACTGGTTTAGGCGCAGTGCCTTGACCGCACGGCTCTCTGGGAAACCCATCTCGGTCAGCTGCTGCAGGGCATTTTCATCCACACGCTCCTCATCATCCTCATCCAACATGGCTGAAATAAACAGACAGAGAATCGATAAGGGGAAAGATTTCTGACAAGAGCTGTGAAGCGAAGCGAAATCATTTAACCCGGCATTATTTCATCCGGTTTTATACACTTACCGTTAGCCTTTTTGAAGAGCTCGACAGCATCTGGATTCAACGCGAGGAGTTTCTGCGCTACCTCAATGAGCGACACCAGAATTTTCCTCAGTTCAGTCTGGAACTAGTGACATAATAACATACAAAACAATACAAAACAGAATTTCACTTTCTCAAACAAAAGTAATGATCGCTGGAAGTTGCACAAGTATAGCTAAAAACAGTCATCATCTTTTATTTATTTATTTAATCGATCGCAATTATACAGTCGATGAAGTGACAAAATAGCTGTTGTAGCTCATTGTTTTATTATTTTAGCATTTCAAAACTATCTTTGGTTGCACATTGTACACGATCTATAAGCCTGTATTCCTTCAGAATCTGCAAATCAGAATAAAACTCAGGTTCTTTTGCCTTACGTTAAAAAAATAAATAAAATTCATTTATAAAAAGTATGTATCCTTTCTAACACATCTCACTCACGTCTCTGATGTTGTGCTGCGTGACGGTGCGGTCGGAGTGGCGAGTGGACAAATTTGCTGTGGCTTTGAGGATAGCGTCTTTATCTGGAGCCTTGCTGTCCTGCTTCTTCTGCCAGTGCACGGGGGGGGGGACAAAAAAACAAAAAACAAAAGAAGACAGACTGAATCAATTCTGCGTGAGCAAAGTGATATACGGGTTTGACCGAATTCACAATAAATAGCGGTTATACCGTGGTCTGTCCGAATACCCCATTCCGATTGGCTGGAAGGTGTGCGTTCAAAACGTATACCGCACAGGTAGCTCCAGTCAGTTTAATCAACGTTCCAAATTAATGCGCTGCTTATAAATAACTGTAACCATAGTAACATATAGCGAAACTCACAGCTTCGTTATTAGTATAGATGCGGCACAGACGCCGGTAATTCACACACGCACAATCTCGCTCGCTCTCTCTAATAATTATTTATTAGAATTCATTCAAATAACTGTAATCTTATCGCACTACTTTCTCTCCGTATATGATTTAGAGCAGAATTCTAGATCTAACGACCCGTATATAAAATAACCAACGAAAATTAAGCGTTATTTTTATCCTTTCGTTCACATTTTGCGCTGCGAACATAAGTGACGGCTTTAACTCGTCGACGCTGGCAAGTGACCGAGGTATAAGCGGGAAAATCCACGTCTAGGTGGACGTTCCACGGTTTTAATGCACCCGGCTCCACGTGGGGGTATTGGGGGGTTCTGTGCCTCCATGTCGTACATTAAAATCGTGAAAGGCACACCTAGCTTTGGGATCATCCCTTACGTAATTTTCAGAGATGGTGCAGATCATGGTGGGGTACCTTCTCTTCTGCAGATATGTCGGCCATTTTGGGATGCAGTGGTGGTGCCCTCTTCTTTATCAATAACAAGCAGTCTGAAAAGAAAACAAGCACGTTGAGAAAGAAAAAAAAAAAAAAGCTTCGATCATTAATGTAACGTACTGGAACACGTACGTAGGTTAACGTATTGGAAAATGGGAGAAAGTGTAAAGAATGACGCCGATACCTTTATCTTTAAGGTTTTCGTCTGCGACGGTTTTGGTTTCAGTAAGAATCCTCTCTGTAGCTGCATGAATGAGTTTGTGGTGCGTGATGGTTTTGGGATCCTCTAGACTCCCATGAGTGCACTGTCGATAAAATAAATGACACAATATATAACAACACAATTATAAAACACAATTATATACACACTTAGGGTGTTTTCACATATAGTTTGTTTTAAAAGAGCTGAACCCAGTTCACTTAAAGTAGGGCTGCACGATTATGGTCAAAATGATCATCACGATTATTCTCATCAATATTGAGATCACGATTACTCATTGATTTTAGGGACAACATATTTTTATTGCACTTTCATATTTAAATAAACAGACCGCTGCTTTCACCTCCATGTTGTGCTACATTCCTGCTGATGTATTCATCAAATTAGACTGATCCTTAAAGTGTATCATCTTGTAGAAGCAAAATATAAATAAAATTGTACCCAAAATATAGGATAAGTACAAATAAAAATGCCTTCAACCAAATGAAAATATGCAATCAAATGAAAACAATTCAGGCGAATGCAGAAAAGACAATATCAATTGTGCACAGCATACCTGAACCATTTTATCTACAAAGACTTTTCCTCTCCGGCGTGACGACGTTTAATGTTCCCGACAACGTCTGTAGTGACATTTAGCAACATGTTAGTGTCACGATTTCCCCTCGCGTAAGCGCTGGAGCTCGCAGCTCGCAACTCGCTCTGAAACCCCAAGCGAAGCTCGCAGCGCGAGTTCCGGGTTTTGGCGTTACGATTTGATCTGCAGCGGAGTTTTCTATGAACTTTAAACGTCAATATCGCAGCCGATCATGTTCATGTAATCGCGGGCAGTCAAAATCGTAATCGCGATCGATATTCGATTAATCGTGCAGCCCTAACTTAAAGTGAACCAGAAAGGGAACCGGCCGAAAGTGACCTCAGTCCTTTTGGTGTTCACAATATAGTGGACTCAAAGAGAACCCGGTTCTTTTTTTGGTCCTCTTGAACAATGAAGTGATCTCGGACCCTTTCTTGTTCACACCACAACTTCATAAGAACTCAGACACCACCCAAAATTTCATCCAAGTCATCATAGAAGGGACAGGAATCCTTCATTTCAGTGACCTCTCCACTTCGACGCATTTTGTCACGGGTGCTCGTGTACTTCTGTCGTAGTTTTTTGTTTGTTCGCTTTTTAACTGTTACCCGGCATTGTTGTGCTGTTCTGTTATAGTCTCTTTCCTTCACTTTTTGACAAAACAAAAGAAACACTTTTATGTTCTTATGTGTTGAGGATTTTTGGCGTTTAATGCAATCCTCTTCCCAAATTTCAAGAAGTGCACAGCTGTCCCCCTGAGAGCCACACGACCCCGCGACCTGACATGGTGAAATTTGTGTGTCGTTTTCAGCAGCGACGGAACATGGATCCACAAACAAACCTCTGGAGGTGGTCTGAGTACGGTTCGCTTTTGGGTCCTTTTAGGGAAGTCTGAGATCACTTGGTTTGTTCACATATACATGCTGAAAAACTTCAAGAGCGTTTGGAGGGCTCCCTTATTGTTTTTAAATACTGTTTACAAAACAATAATATGCACGGAGACATTGGAACAAAAAAAAATAATAAAAAAGCTTTTAGTTTGTTCGGCTTCAGAGATGGTTTTGGTCGAAAAATAAATAAATTTGTCTTTGAAATGCACACACAAGTCATGAGTGGAATCTGACGGTTTACAATTCCTCAAGTCGCTAACATCATTACAGCAACACGCAGGGCTCAGGGGACGAGGATCCTTTTCAGTGCGTGTTATATTTAAAGTGCGCCTATTATGGTTTTGAAACGTGCCTAATTTTGTTTTAAAGGTCTTATACAATAGATGTACGTGCATCCAAGGTCGAAAAACACTTTAACGTGCTCATAATATAAATTGCAGCATCACCTTTTTTTCCTCCAGTGTCACAAACGACTCGTTCAATCATCCGTTCTAAACTCCTCCTTTCAGAGAGCATACTCTGGTCTGATTGGTCAGATGTCCCAGTCTGTTGTGATTGGTCTACCGCTGTCGGCGTGTATCAAAAAGGAAACGCCTACTACCATAAGAAGTTTTAGCTCCGTCTGTCAGCGAGCAGACGATGAAGACCAGAGGCGGGGCTTTTTGTTACAAACCTACGTAGGTTAGTACAGGAAGTAAAGTCTGGAGTCACTAACGACTCGTTTCAGCTGTTCAGAATCGATTCCTTCTTTTGGGAGTCAATAACTCCTTTTGTCATGCGCTTTGATTTTTTTTAAACTTTGCAGACGTTTTTACATTCACAAACAGCTCTATAACACACTACATTAAAGGTAATATTTGAAAAACCATAATAGGTGCACTTTAAGGAACGCCGCTGTCTTCGTAATCATTGCTGTTTTGGACATCTTTCTGGTTCAACAGCTGAATAATAATAATAATAATAATAATAATAATAATAATAATAATGATTTAACAGGACTGGATGGAGCTATAGGTCACAGGTTCCCAACCCTGGTCCTGGAGTAGCACCTGTCCTTCCAATGTGAGAGTTTTTTCCTGCATCACATCACATCTCTCTCTCTCTCACACACACACACACACACACACACACACACACACACACACAGTCATGACAAGTCAGGAATAGCTGTCGATTAACTGATGAGTTTGAATGAGGTGTGTTAGAAGCAAGGAAAACCCTCAGATGAGCAGGAGCACATAATCAGCTCCAGTCTTAGCAAGGAGACGGTACAGCTTGGTTAATTATAAATAGCACTGTGTCTACTTGGCTGCTAGGGGTCTAAAAATACACCGCAATGACACTGACAGATCCAGTGGGCCTTACTGAAAGCTGGAGATGAGCCAAGTCAACTAAAAACAACACTTGACAGCTAGTCAAGTTAACTCGCTATACACTACGTACGTGTTTCAGGCATTTCTCCTTCAGCTTCTCTATAGTGGTGTCTTCAGTGACTTCCTCCAGCCACTCCGTGCCCTCCATGGTACAGATGTGGATCTTCAACACGTTCCCTGCGAAGATCTTCTCTTCTTGCACGAACATGGCTGAGGACAGGCTCAGGCTCAGGCTCAGGCTCTGGCTCTGGCTCTAACAGCAGGAGGAGCAGGAGCTCTCCCCCAGAATAAAGGCTCACAGCAGCCGAGCTGTACCGTGGCTAGCGCGCTAACTGTTTATTAGCTATGGCTAAGCTACACTCTCCTTCAACCACACCAGCTCCGGCTAGTTATTGTTATTCGCTCATTATGCATTCCGTAATATATATCCACCCAGCGTGTCCGTCCTTCTAAGCTAAGTCCGTCTACGCAACTTAATATCCTCGGCTCCCCCGAATAGCTCCAGCTAACTGCCGTTTTGTTTCCACCTGTAATACAGCAGCGGCACAGGGAAAAGCAGGGCACCTCATCTGCGCATGCGCGGTTCCTCGTGCTCTACAGTGCACCGTGCAAAAGTCTGCGCCCCCTCTGTTATACTGTATATACTCCTTGCGTCTTAGAATAGAATAGTACTATAAGTGTATATGTTACATACTATACAGGTTTACTATTTATATTATATCTATGCCATGCAGACATTATTATATATTTTTTTTCAATATTTTCCATATTTATTTTATTACTTACTGTACTTTATTTCTTATGTGAGATTCGTGCCTTGTCATAATTTATGTATGCTGCCGGAACACTGTAATTGCCCCTTTAGGTCAATAAAATCTTGTCTTATCTCAAACAATATCCATGATCCATTTCCCATACCGCGTATCCTACACAGGGTCACGGGGAGCCTGGAGCCTATCCCAGGGAACTTGGGACACAAGGCTACACCAGCCCATCACAGGGCACAATCACAAAGACACACACACACACACATACACACACACAGACACACACACACACACACAACGGACAGTTTGGAAACGCCAATCAGCCTACAATGCAGGTCTTTCGACTGGGGGAGGAAATCGAACCCGCAACCCTGGAGGAGCGAAGCAAACGTGCCCCGAGTGTTTACTGCACTGCTGCTAATTCATTATATAATTGCACTGTACAACTTATTGTGAATGCTCTGTTGATACCTACTTGGATACCTACTTTGCTCATATCTGTTTTAACCACTTCACAGTGGCACTTTTATATTTACAGTGCCTCCTGATTTCTTCTGGTGTTGTGTATATCTCATACTAAACAGTTTTAGATCTTCAAACGAAACACAACATGAAGCAAAGGCAACCTGAGTAAACACACAGTAAAGTTTTATTTTGTTTTTATTGAAGCAAAAAAAAGTTATCCAACATCTATCACCAATGTGAAAAACTAATTACCCCCTTAAACTTAAGATCTGGTTGTGCCACCTTTAGCAGCAATAACTGCAACCAAACACTTCTTATAACTTTGAAATAGCTTTGAAATTTCCGCCTTTGAAATAGCTTTGAAATAGCTTTGAAATTTCCGCCTTTGAAATAGCTTTGAAATAGCTTTGAAATAGCTTTGAAATTTCCGCCTTTGAAATAGCTTTGTAGTCCTTCCCAGACTGATGTGTTTCAATCACCTTCTTCCTCAACATTTCTGGAATTTCTTTCAGCTTTGGCAGAGTGTGTTACTGTGTGAGACCTTTTAACTTCATGCTGCTGAAAAAGTTCTAAGTGTTAAGTGTTGATTTGATTGAACAGGTTTTGCAGTAATCAGGTCTGGTTGTGTCTAGTCCAGCTGAACCCCATTATGAATGCAGCTTCATAGATTTGGGGAATTAGTAACTGTGAGGGAAAATACATTTTCACACAGGCCCAGGTGGTATTGAATAACCTTTTTGCTTCAATACATAACATTATCATATAAAAACTGTATTTTGTGTTTACTCAGGTTGCCTTTATTTTATCTTAAATTTAGTTGTAATTTCTGAAACCATTTATTATGAGATATACACAAAAACAGAAGCCATCAGGGTGGGGGCAAATACTTTTTCACAGCACTGTATTCAGAAAACTTGTGCATATATGGTTATAATCACTTTATATTACTTACTTGTGCACTCTTCCTTTTGCTGCTGACGTAAAGTGTAAATTTAGATCTATCTATCCTGCACCTTATTAAGTCATGGACATAACATATTTATTTCGGTCCTATGCCTTACTGGTCATGATGTATTTATTTCATTCCCATCCCACACTAAATCCTGGCCACACATTAATAAGTGTTCGTGCATTATTTGTATTAAAAAGTGCAATGTCACCAGTACAACTCATTTAGTCTGCTTTGATTAATTTCTTCAAATGTGCCTCAGTCAACACATGTTTACTTTGTAAAGTCGTACAAGTTTAAATAGATTCATTCCCTTAGGAATGTGGGATCAGGATAACTGTCACAAGACCTAATACAGAAAATACTTACTTCTCACAGAACTGGAGAAGAGTATACTGTAGCTATATGTGTTCATGTGGTACCCTGTGACTGACTGGCATCCCATCCAAGGTGTGTGTCTAAAACATACCCAGCGTTCCCAGGAGAAGCTCGTAATCCACCACTTTATAATCATTCCACACTTGCTTGATGTCTTATTTCAGTCATTTCTGATCACTTACTAATGTGTCATTATTGTTAATAATGTCAAGTGTGGCTATAGTACATGATCAACTCATGATTACATTTTTTTTATTAAGTGGCGTAGTAGATATAAATGTACAGATGGTCAGTAGCAGATATGCAAACATTTATGACAATATACGAGTCAGGGTCCTCGATCCTGGACTCGGACTCGAGTCCGATTATGAACAAACTCGGACTTGTCACGCACTCGGGTAAAATTGTACTGGAACTTGACACGGACTTGGGCGTTTTGGATTCCGAGTACAGTCCAGTCAGCGTCATGTGTAACATGAAAAGAAAGATAAAAATAAATAACAACATAAATTAACAAGAAATTAATGAATGTGCGCGCACAGAAAGCCGCCTCATCGTGCGACTATCGAATTGAGTTCTGTTTAGTGGCTTATTACGCTCGGACGGTCAAATAAATACACACACATCATGTCAGAATGCAGGTCTGGACGAGTATTCAGGCAAACACAGTTGGTTATGTCTTAAGTGAATGTAAACAGTTGGCGAAAAATCAGAGGTGTGTCAATATAGTATATTGGATCTGTCTCTGTCATTAATGTTAAGCAAACAACAAAAGACAAAGAGGCAGTCACTCACTCACTCGTTTGACTGAATAACTTCAGTAAATTTAACAAGAATCACTGTTTATGTCATCCATCCATCCATCCAGTTTCTATACCGCTTATCCTTCAGGGTCACGGGGAACCTGGAGCCTATCCCAGGGAGCATGGGGCACAAGGCGGGGTACACCCTGGACAGGGTGCCAATCCATCGTAGGGCACAATCACATACACACTCACACACCCATTTATACACTTTGGACACGCCAATCAACCTACCATGCATGTCTTTGGACTGGGGGAGGAAACCGGAGTACCCGGAGGAAACCCCCGCAGCACGGGGAGAACATGCAAACTCCGCACACACAGGGCAGCGACAGGAATCGAACCCCTCGGTGTGAAGTGAACGTGCTAACCACTAAGCCACCGTGCAACCGTATGTGTCATACTGATAGACCTACCTGAGAAACGTATAGTTATCATGAAATAAGATTGTAGTCAGATCGCCCGTCTCTAAACATTAGCTTTCGGTGATTCCAATCTTGAATTTCATGTAAAATGTGAAATGTACTTCGTAATGTAGTAAATATCATAAACCCTGCTGATAGGGATTTTTTTTTTTTTCATTTTTCATTTTAGGAATTAAAATGAAAAAAGTTACAAGAACAGATCTGTGTTCAGAAATGATTTTGTTGTGATTCATACACAGATTAAAAGCAGTAATAAAGCATGAAGCTTGGTGTTATGACAAGCCAACACTGTACTCTCTCTCAGTCTATATAACTGTGGGGGAGACGCATCAAATCATTAAAATGTCACCTCGAACTGGAGGACACAATATAGTGTGATACAATAACAAAACAGGTTCATTTGTGTTTTCACACACTTGTAATACGATAAAAGATCTACATGTACCTCTATATCCTTTTGTTTCTTTGAAACCATTTTTGATAGGAAACTAGTTGAGGTGCTGATGACATGAAATAAAAACATTAAATGACAATGGCAAGATGTATTAGTGGCATTTTTTGTTACATTTATATTGCCATTGGTTTGAGAAGGTTAAAATATTAATTTTACAGCTCAGTGTTGAGTTTACAATTGAAATTTAAAAAAAAAATAAATTTCAATTTAATTACTGTCTGGACTCGGCCGGACTCGACTTGGACTCGGACTCGGACTCGGACTTGAGCCCAACTCGGCCACTTTTGGACTCAGACTCAGACTCGATTCGTTAAGGACATGGTCTCGACTCGAACTCGACAAAGGTGGACTCGGACCCAACACTATTATACATAAATGTAGGCAATCTGTAACAAAGTAGATTCTGTAAAAGCTGGCTGAAGACAAAGCAAACTACAGCATGATTTTATAAGGGTTGATAATTGACTGTATATAAGACCTTCGCTGAATTACAACCGAAACGCTAAGAAAAAGCAGTTCTCCAAGGCAAGGTAAGGCAAAGAACCAGCTGAAATTCATAAGTAATTATACCCTCTATTTGTACAAACAAGTCCCCTATGTGTGGAGATGTTTGGGACACCCTGTACATACAATAATCTACAACAGGGATATCCAAAGTCTGGCCCAGGGCCAAATGTGGGCCACAGCTTCTCTATTAAAGCCAATTTCTATCCTGGTGAAGCCCTTTAGAAATTAATAATAATAATAATTATAATAATAATGCATGCACAAAAATTCACTGAACATAGTTTTTTTGTTTTTTTCAGGATTAATTACAACTTGGCTTGTTTTGTGTACAGGGAGGATTTAATACAGTTTTTCTATATTAATAATTGAAGCTATTTTTATTGAAATTCATTTGTGTAGTGTGTCTTTGTGCTTCATTTGCTAAGCTCCTTGGGATGAGGTCACCCAGCTGCTCAAGTTTGGTTTGAAGATTTGTACAGAATTCAGAATGTTGTGACTCATTCATTCCCATAGAAACAAGCTTCTATTACAGCAGTTACATTCCATTTCAGTATCTGAATCTGCAACCAAAAATCTCTTGACTATCCATAACCAGTGACAGAGAGAGTAGCAGAGACAGCAGTAATTTGTCAGCAATAATCAGCATTTTGTCTTGTACTTAGTCTTGTACAGCGATGTATCTCTGGTAAATCAAATGTTAATTTTTTTTTTAAAAGCTTAATTACTACTACTATTACACATACAAATAGCATGACAGTTTGTCATTCATTTTTCTTTAATTTTATTATCATACTGATAAATGTAAGAACTTTTACCTGTTTACGTTTTTTGATTCCTCCGTTTTCTGTGGAGAAAAGTATTTCTAGTGTACTTATACTAAGGTTTGTGTGTTTAAAACTGTAGGTTAGAGTGTTGGTAGGCCTACTAAACGTTCAGTTGGTGTTATTGCTTTTCTCCACCTGAGAGTTTGATGGATTTCTTTTCTTTAGGTAAAATGAACCAGAAATCCGTTATGTCCTCACTGTATGTGGGTGGTCTGCACCCTGAGGTGATGGAGAACATGCTTGTGGAGAAATTCAGCCCTGCAGGACGAATTCACTCCATCAGGCTCTGCAGGGACAGGAAGACCGGCTCTTCACTCGGCTACGCTTTCGTCAATTTTCATCGTCGAGCTGAAGGTAAAACAAACTGTACAGAACACAAGAGAATGCAGTTTCATACACTATTTCTGTATTTTACTACCAGTTTATAGCCTAGTTATGGTTACATGTGTAAATCATTTATTATTTTACTGCTTTATTACATGGATAAGGTCAAGTTCTGAGGTAGTTTTGTTGAAAACTATATTTTTGTAAGAGTTATTTATTTTCTTAGAATAAATACTTCAAATAATGGTTTGATTTCTCTCGTAGGCTTTTTTCTGTGTGAGATTAAGATAATTAACCACTAAGACACTAACATTTTTATTGAAAATAATGAGCTATAATTGATTTTTGTTCCCTCAGCTGAGCGAGCATTGGAAATGCTCAATTATGAACCCCTCATGGGGCGGCCCATGCGTATCATGTGGTCTCATAAGGATTCATCCCTCAGGAACACCGGCATGGGAAAACTGTTTGTCAGGAATTTGGACAACTCCATTGGCAACATGGCCCTTCATGACATCTTCTCCACCTTTGGGAAAGTCCTTTCCTGCACGGTCTGGGCTTTGAACTGTTTGGATGCGAATAACATTTTTTCAATACTTTTTAAAAGTATGAAATAAATTCTGTGGGTTGACATGATGTGTCTCTCCTCAAGGTTGTAAATAATGAGACCGGGTCAAAAGGGTATGGCATTGTCCACTTTGAGTCTCTGGAGGCGGCGAATATGGCGATAGAGAGGCTCAACGGCAAACTGCTAAACGGCTGCAAAGTGTAAGTCACGTGTAAATCACTATGTTTTACCTTCCTGGGTTCAGATGATGTTTGTTCTTTTATGCTTAACTAATTCCATTTGGGGTTTTTTCATCTTTATATTGTTGATACAAATGTTCTGTTTCTGAGGGTATTTCAGTCAACATCAAGTTGTAATGTTGCTGGTGTAGTCATAAAGACTAACAGCAGTGTTTAGATAAAGACTCTAAGAGCGGTGTCTCTGTTGTTTTACAGGTTTGTTGAACGCTTCAAACCCTATGAGGGGCACAAGGCTGAGGCGGGTCCCCACTCCCAAGACTTCACAAACATATATATCAGGAACCTGGGTGAAGTCGTGGATGAAACAAAACTGAAAAACATCTTCAGCAAGTTTGGTAAGGATCCCTACTAGAGAGTTTTAAGAGTTCTACACATTCAACTAAACATAATGAGTTACGCACTTGAACATAAAATAAACACTATGAACAAATGTTGTTAGATCGTATTCTAGAGTGTAAGATGACTATACAAATTGAATTGAATTGTTTGTGTGTGTGTGTGTGTTACAGGTCCTGTGCTGAAAGTTCATGTGGAGACAGACGAGGACAAACGTTCTGGCTATGTAAAATTTGAGAAGCACGAGGATGCACAGAAGGTAAGTGTACAATGCAGCCAAGTGTGTTTGGGTACAAACTTGTGGAAAGCTTCCTTACAGCAGGAAAACCTCTAGTTAATTGTGTGTGTGTGTGTGTGTGTGTGTGTGTGTGTGTGTGTGTGTGTGTGTGTGTGTGTGTGTGTGTGTGCAGGCTGTGGAGGAGATGAATGGGATGGTGATGTACGGCAAGCAGATGTATGTGACCCAAGCGCAAACGAAAGCAGAGCAACCCAATCACAAGTTTGAGCAGGTAAACACACACACACACACACACGAGTGATGACAGAGTAGATGACGAGTGCCTTACTCACTCTGAAGAGTGTATCAAGTATGAAAATCTTCCTCATTGCTAATTTTTCCTCATGGTTATTATGTTTGGCACGTCTTAATGTGTCTCCTCGTTGTCACCTCCAGGTGAAGATGGAAAATTGCCGCTCCAGGGGGTCTGGCTTTGTGCACCCCTCATCTTCCCAGGAAGCCACGAAGGCCAGGAATCTGCACTGGACTGCGCAGACCATGGAGCCACAACGTCAGTTACAGCTGTCTGGTTGTTTATCAGTGTTACATTTGTTACACAGTGTGTGTGTGTGTGTGTGTGTCCCAGTCTCTCCACAGCTGTCACATACTACTGTACTATCGCATACTACTGTACTAAATAGTGTCTTAGCTTGCTAGATCTGGGTTTAGCAGCCAGGTCACTCTGACTGAACCTCCCTGTGAGGCTACTGAATGCTAGTGTGCATATAGTGTTTCGAAACAGACAGGGTAGTAGCTGGGTACCCTTTAGTAGTCAGTGTTAGTTCCCAACGTGGTGTTTATCTGACTGTTTCCTGTTGACGCTACTGTACTAAATATCATGTAAACAGGGAGTTTGGCACCTACTCGTAAGCTATGGTGCTATACTATTTAGAATAGTTGGACACGGTTTGAGACGCAGCCGCAGATATGGCTTTTATGTAACAGTCAAACATTTGAACCAGTTACAGTAGCTAACAATTTTTACTGATTAGTTTTCACCACAAATTTACTTGCATTGAAGGATATGGTTTAAGACACAGCCTGTAACTATATGTCTTTGTCTCTTGCTTTTTTCGGTAAGCAGATGTCCAGAATATGCCCGATGGTGTTGAACCTGCCCCGGGGCATCAGCAGACCAGTGGAACCATCACACCATCAAGCAGTCAGGTGCCATGTGTGACTGTAGAGAGTACAGTTATAACTACACCAACATCTGTAGATACTGTTCAAGTGGCAGACTCAGAGCCAGCTGTAGAAAGTGTCTCAGCTGAACACACTGTTCCAGCTGTAGAAAGTGTCCCAGCTGAACACACTGTTCCAGCTGTAGAAAGTGTCCCAGCTGAACACACTGTTCCAGCTGTAGAAAGTGTCCCAGCTGAACACACTGTTCCAGCTGTAGAAAGTGTCCCAGCTGAACACACTGTTCCAGCTGTAGATAGTGTCCCAGCTGAACACACTGTTCCAGCTGTAGAAAGTGTCCCAGTTGTCGACACTCTTCCAGCTGTAGAAAGTGTCCCAGTTCCAGCTGCAGATAAGCTTCCAGCTCCAACTCAAGCTCCAAATGCAGATGTTATATGTCTTCCTTCTACATGTATGGTGTCTGAAAGTGAAGCGGGTAATATGGCGATAGAGAGGCCCAACGGCAAACTGCTGAACGCCCGCAAAGTGTAAGTCACGTGTAAATCACTATGTTTTACCTTCCTGGGTTCAGATGATGTTTGTTCTTTTATGCTTAACTAATTCCATTTGGGGTTTTTTCATCTTTATACTGTTGATACAAATGTTCTGTTTCTGAGGGTATTTCAGTCAACATCAAGTTGTAATGTTGCTGGTGTAGTCATAAAGACTAACAGCAGTGTTTAGATAAAGACTCTAAGAGCGGTGTCTCTGTTGTTTTACAGGTTTGTTGAACGCTTCAAACCCCGTGAGGAGCACAAGGCTGAGGCGGGTCCCCACTCCCAATTCTTCACAAACATATATATCAGGAACCTGGGTGAAGTCGTGGATGAAACAAAACTGAAAAACATCTTCAGCAAGTTTGGTAAGGATCCCTACTAGAGAGGTTTAAGAGTTCTACACATTCAACTAAACGTAATGAGTTACGCACTTGAACATGAAATAAACACCATGGACAAATCTTGTTAGACCGTATTCTAGAGTTGAGACCGAGGCTTAAAATTGTTGCTTTGTGTGTGTGTGTGTGGGATAAATGAATAAATGTACAAATTCTATACTGAATTTATATATTTCTGTACAGTTGTTTTGTGACAATGTCCATTGTTAAAATGACTATACAAATTGAATTGAATTGAATTGAATCGTTTGTGTGTGTGTGTGTGTGTGTGTGTGTGTGTGTGTGTGTGTGTGTGTGTGTGTTACAGGTCCTGTGCTGAACGTCCATGTGGTGACAGATGTGAACAGGAAGCCCAAACGTTCTGGCTATGTAAAATTTGAGAAGCACGAGGATGCACAGAAGGTAAGTGTACAATGCAGCCAAGTGTGTTTGGGTACAAACTTGTGGAAAGCTTCCTTACAGCAGGAAAACCTCTAGTTAATTGTGTGTGTGTGTGTGTGTGTGTGTGTGTGTGTGTGTGTGTGTGTGTGTGTGTGTGTGTGTGTGTGCAGGCTGTGCAGGAGATGAATGGGATGGTGATGTACGGCAAGCAGATGTATGTGACCCGAGCGCAAACGAAAGCAGAGCGACCCAATCACAAGTTTGAGCAGGTAAACACACACACACAAAAAAAAACACACACACGAGTGATGATAAAGTACATTTACATTGCATTACATTTATTAATTTAGCAGACGCTTTTATCCAAAGCGACTTACAAATGAGAAAATACAAGCAAAGTGATATATCAAGAAGAGAACAATACAAGTAGTGCTACCATACAAGATTTATAATTAAGTTCTAGAATAAGCAAAGTGCGCAGAGTAGAGGTGTAAGAGCCAGAGTAATTTTTTTTTTTTTTTTATGGGTTGGTTAGGTGTTCACGGAAGAGGTGGGTCTTTAGCTGTTTTTTGAAGATGGTGAGAGATTCTGCGGTCCGGATTGAGGTTGGAAGTTCATTCCACCGCTGAGGAACAGTTAGTTTGAATGTTCTGGAAAGGGACCTTGAGCCGCGCTGAGTAGGTACTACTAAGTGTCAGTCATTAATTGATCGCATATTGTGTGAAGGAACATAAGCCTTCAGGAGAGAGTTGAGGTAGGGGGTGCTGTTCCAGACAAGGTCGTGTAGGTGAGCATCAAGGCTTTGAATTTGATGCGGGCGGCTACAGGAAGCCAGCGGAGGGAGATGAAGAGGAGTGTGACATGGGTTCTCTTGGGCTGGTTGAAGACAAGGCGTGCTGCAGCATTCTGAATCATCTGGAGGGGTTTGATGGAGCTGGCTGGGAGGCCCGAGAGTAGTGAGTTGCAGTAGTCCAGTTTTGATATGACAAGAGCCTGGACTAGTAGTTGTGTAGCCTGTTCGGTGAGGTAGGGTCTGATTCTCTTGATGTTGTACAGGATGAAACTACAGGACCGTGCAGTTGTTGAGATGTGGTCAGTAAAGGTCAAGCTGTCATCGAGAATCATCCAAAGGTTCCTGGCCGTCCTGGTTGGCTTGAGTGTGGTTGAGCCGAGCTGTACAGTGAGGTTGTGGTTGATTGAGGGGCAGGCTGGGATGACGAGAAGCTCAGATTTTGCCACGTTGAGCTTAAGGTAGTGTTCCCTCATCCAGACCGAGATGTCCGTCCGGCAAGCAGAGATACGTGCAGAGACGGATGGATCCCCAGGCTGGAAGGACAAATCGAGCTAGGTGTCATCAGCATAGCAGTGGTATGAGAAGCCATGAGACTCAATCACCTGGCCCAGAGATGTAGTGTAGATAGAAAAGAACTAGAAAATTATATGACGAGTGCCTTACTCACTCTGAAGAGTGTATCAAGTATGAAAATCTTCCTCATTGCTAATTTTTCCTCATGGTCATTATGTTTGGCACGTCTTAATGTGTCTCCTCGTTGTCACCTCCAGGTGAAGATGGAAAATTGCCGCTCCAGGGGGTCTGGTTTCGTGCACTCCTCATCTTCCCAGGAAGCCACAATGGCCAGGAATCTGCACTAGACTGCGCAGACCATCCAGCCACAACGTGAGTTACAGCTGTCTGGTTGTTTATCAGTGTTACATTTGTTACACAGTGTGTGTGTGTGTGTGTGTTCCAGTCTCTCCACAGCTGTCACATACATAGATCTGGGTTTAGCAGCCAGGTCACTCTGACTGAACCTCCCTGTGAGGCTACTGAATGCTAGTGTGCATATAGTGTTTCGAAACAGACAGGGTAGTAGCTGGGTACCCTTTAGTAGTCAGTGTTAGTTCCCAACATGGTGTTTATCTGACTGTTTCCAGTTGACGCTACTGTACTAAATATCATGTAAACAGGGAGTTTGGCACCTACTCATAAGCTATGGTGCTATACTATTTAGAATGGTTGGACGCGGTTTGAGACGCAGCCGCAGATATGGCTTTTATGTAACAGTCAAACATTTGAACCAGTTACAGTAGCTAACAATTTTTACTGATTAGTTTTCACCACAAATGTACTTGCATTGCAGGATATGGTTTAAGACACAGCCTGTAACTATATGTCTTTGACTAAAACCGCTCTGCATTTCTCTTTTAGGAAACCCTAAAGATGCTTCATAACATCAATGACAGGAATAAGAGGAAGAAGAAGAAAAGAAAAGAAAGAACAATAAATAAACATTGTACTCAACATTTGCACATAGTATAAAGTGGCCTGGGTCTTGATTATTGTCATTTAAATTAGAACTGACAGTTTTTTTTATTTGCTTTGGTACTATTTTCACAAGTGTGTGGTAATTTTTCAAAACGCTTAGTAAAAAAAACTCCAAACTGATCACAGTTGTGACACAGAATGACACACAGAATGACACAGCTAGTCAAAACCTGATCTCATGCTTTCATTACAGTTACACATATTGTTTTCCCCACAAAATCATTGTTTCAAAACACAAGATTATTGTAACATGTATTGAGAACGTTTATTGTAATCACCAAAACAAAACAGTATGATCTTTCAATTTAGTACTTTTATCAGTTAGTTAATTCAACAGAAAACAATGCAAGATACACATTTCAAATCACCCTTGGTTCTGAATGAATGTTACTGTACTGTAACACAGTGTACATAGTCATCACGACATATCACACTTATTATCCATCCAAACTGACAAAAGCCATAATAAAATGTATATTTTTATTTACACAACAAGTAAAATATGATCAAAGAACACATGAAAAGTCACTTATACAGGAAAAATATTTTATTTTACAGTGTTTTCAACATTGTGAAACAAAATAAATGTAAACAATTTACTGTAAATGGAGATAATCTCAAATTAATTAACATCAAGCATGTCCTCAACATTTGGCCATAAATTTTCATCAATATCACAGTGAATATCCTCATGGTTCATGCATCATGGGAAAAAACTTCTGGCATGACCAATCCAGGCTTGACATTGCTCTGTGGTTATGTCATTGCAAGCCTCGTTCATGGGGATGGCGATCATACACCTTCCACCTCCAAGTAGAGAAGAATTCCTCAGTTGGGTTGAGGAAAGGGGAGTATGGTGGGAGATATAAGGACATGAACCGAGGATGAGCCTGAAACCATTCCCGAACCAGATCTGCATGATGGAAGCTGACATTGTCCCACATAATAACATACCTGGTATCTTCACCCTGACAGGCCTGCTCAAATTCAATTAGGAAAGCTATCTGGTGTTCAGTGTTGTATGATCCAAGAACTGGTCTATGGCCAACCACACCATCTTCACATATAGCTGCACACATTGAGATGTTTCCCCTTACCTTGTCCAGGCACTGACCATTTCCACCACAGCCAACTCTTGCTGGTCAGTCAGTATACGTGTGCGACAATACCAGGTGGTTTCCTGCCAGTTCTGAAAATAAAACAATGTATGCTATCAAAATTGTACTACTGTAAGTGACAAAAAATGCGTGATAATGAAATTTTGTTCACTATTCTATATCGTTTTGCAATTTACTGTACCATAAAATTATAGTTTATAGTTAGTAGACTTACCAGTTTTCTCAGTGAAATGTTCTGATGATGGAGCTGACAGTTGATCTTTGTAGGTTAGGGTGAACTAACCTGGCAGCCTGTGCCATGGTAAGGCCTCTGTTAACCACATGGCCAACAATGATGGCCCGGACTTCATTTGAAATGACAGTATGTTGCCTTCTGCTTACATTCCTCTGATGACCAACTCTTTGTCTAGGCCCATGCCCACTTCTTTGTCTAAGGTCTTGCGCACCTCTTTGACTAGGCCCATGCCTACTTCTTTGTCTAAGGCCATGCCCACCTCTTTGTCTAGGCCCATGCCCACCTCTTTGTCTAGGCCCACCTCTTTGTCTAGGCCCATGCCCACTTCTTTGTCAAGGCCCATGCCCACCTCTTTGTCTTGGCCCATGCCCACTTCTTTGACTAGGCCCATGCCTACTTCTTTGTCTAGGCCCATGCCCACCTGTTTGACTAGGCCCATGCCCACCTCTTTGTCTAGGCCCATGCCCACCTCTTTGACTAGGCCCATGCCTACTTCTTTGTCTAGGCCCATGCCCACCTCTTTGACTAGGCCCATGCCCACCTCTTTGTCTAAGGCCACGCCCACCTCATTGACTAGGCCCATGCCCACTTCTTTGACTAGGCCCATGCCTACTTTTTGTCTAAGGCCACTCCCACCTATTTGTCTAAGCCCATGCCCACCTCTTTGACTAGGCCCATGCCTACTTCTTTGTCTAAGGCCATGCCTACCTCTTTGTCTAGGCCATTGCCCACCTCTTTGTCTTGGCCCATGCCCACATCTTTGTCTAGTCCCATGCCCACCTCTTTGACTAGGCCCATGCCCACTTCTTTGTCTAGGCTCATGCCCACTTCTTTGACTAGGCCCATGCCCACCTCTTTGTCTAAGGCCATGCCCACCTCTTTATCTAGGCCCATGCCCACCTCTTTTGCAGGGTCCATCCCCATCTCTTTAACTAGGCACATGCCCACCTCTTTGACTAGGCCCATGGCCACCTCTCTGACCCGGCCCTCTTTAGCAGGGTCCACGTCTACCTCTTTGATCCCTCTACGGGTTTCCTCTCTCTTCCACTCTATCCTTCTCCATGTTTGAAAAATTGTAAATGCTCACATGGAGTTCTACTTATATGGCATTCAATTGTGATTACCAGGTGAAAGAAATGAGTAATAATTGGGATTTACATTTACATTTATTCATTTAGTAGATGCTTTTATCCCAAGTGACATACAAATGAGGAAATACAAGCAAAGCAATATATCAAGCAGAGAACAATACAAGTAGTGCTACCATACAAGATTTTGTAATTGAGTTCTAGAAAATTAAAGTGTGCAGAGTAGAGGTGTAAGAGCCAGAGTAAGGTGGGGTTTTTTCGTTTTTAGTAGGATAGTGTGGGGTTGGCATTTTAGGGTTTAGTTGTGTGCTCATGGAAGAGGTGGGTCTTTAGCTGTTTTTTTGAAGATAGTGACAGATTCTGCGGTCCGGATAGAGGTTGGAAGTTCATTCCACTGCTGAGGGACAGTTAGTTTGAAGGTTCTGGAAAGGAACCTTGAGCCACGCTAAGTAGGCTCTACTAAGCATCGGTCACTAATCGATCGCAGATTGCGTGAGGGAACGTGGGCCTTCAGGAGAGTGTTGAAGTAGGGGGGTGCTGTTCCAGACAAGATCTTGTACGTGAGCATCAAGGCCTTGAATTTGATATGGGTGGCTACAGGACGCCAGTGGAGGGAGATGAAAAGGGGTGTGACAAGAGGGGTTTTGGGCTGGTTGGAGACGAGGCGTGCTGCTGCATTCTGAATCATCTGGAGGGGTTTGATGGAGCTGGCCGGGAGGCCCGAGAGTAGTGCATTGCAGTAGTCCAGTTTTGATATGACAAGAGCCTGGACTAGTAGCTGCGTAGCCTGTTTGGTGAGACAGGGTCTCTTGATGTTGTACAGAAGGAACCGACAGGACCGTGCAGTTGTTGAGATGTGGTATGTAAAGGTGAAGCTGTCATCAAAAGTCACCCAAAGGTTCTTGGCCGTCCTGGTTGGCTTGTGTGTGGTTGAGCTGAGCTGTACAGTGAGGTTGTGGTTGATTGAGGGGCAGGCTGGGATGATGAGAAGCTCAGATTTTGCCAAGTTGAGCTTAAGGTGGTGTTCCCTCATCCAGTCCGAGATGCCAGACAGGTAAGCAGAGATTTGTGCAGAGACAGATGGATCATCAGGCTGGAAGGACAAATAGAGCTGGGTATCATCAGCATAGCAATGATATGAGAAGCCATGAGACTCAATCACCTGCCCCAGAGATGTAGTATAAATAGAAAATAGCAGTGGACCCAAAACTGACCCCTGAGGAACCCCAGTTGTGAGCTGCTGAGTTTCAGAAATTCCTGTGGTAAATTTAGTTGATTGGACATGATTCGGAAAGGTACACACCTGTCTATTTAAGGTCCCACAGTTAACAATGCATGTCAGAGCACAAGCCAAGCCATAAAGTCCAAGGAATTGTCTGTAGACCTCCGAGACAAGATTGTATTGAGGCACAGATCTGGGGAAGGGTACAAAAACATTTCTGCAGCATTGAAGGTCAATGAGCACAGTGGCCTCCATCATCCGTAAATGGAAGAAGTTTGGAACCACCAGGACTCTTCCTAGAGCTGGCCGCCTGGCAAACTGAGCGTTTGGGGGAGAAGGGCCTTAGTCAGGGAGGTGACCAAAAACCTGATGGTCACTCTGACGGAGCTCCAGCATGTCTCTGTGGAGAGAGGAGAACCTTCCAGAAGAACAACCATCTCTGCAGCACTCCACCAATCAGGCCTGTATGGTAGAGTGGCCAGATGGCACATGACAGCCCACCTGGAGTTTGCCAAAAGGCACCTGAAGGACTCTCAGAACGAGATCAAGTCAAAGATTGAACTCTTTGGCCTGAATGGCAAGCGTCAGGTCTGGAGGAATCCAGGCACCAGTCATCACCTGGCCAATGCCATCCCTACAGTGAAGCATGGTGGTGGCAGCATCATGCTGTAGGGATGTAGGGATGGCAGCAGGAACTGGGAGACTAGTCAGGATCGCGGGAAAGATGAATGCAGAAATGTACAGAGGCATCCTTGATGAAAACCTGCTCCAGAGGGCTCTGGACCTCAGACTGGGGCGAAGGTTCATCTTCCAGCAAGACAACGACCCTAAGCACACAGCCAAGATAACAAAGGAGTGGCTACAGGACAACTCTGTGAATGTCCTTGAGTGGCCCAGCCAGAGCCCAGACTTGAACCCGATTGAACATCTCTGGAGAGATCTGAAAATGGTTGTGCACTGACGCTCTCCATCCAACCTGATGGAGCTTGAGAGGTCCTGCAAAGAAGAATGGGAGAAACTTCCCAAAAATAGGTGTGCCAAGCTTGTAGCATCATTCTCAAAAAGACTTAGGCTGTAATTGTTGCCAAAGGTGCTTCAACAAAGTATTTAGCAAAGGTTGTGAATACTTATGTACACGTGCTTTTTTTGTTTTTTATTTTTTAGTAAATTTGCAAAGATTGCAAACAAACTTCTTTCAAGTTGTCATTATGGGGTACTGTTTGTAGAATTTTGAGGAAAATAATGAATTTAATCCATTTTGGAATAAGGCTGTAACATAACAAAATGTGGAAAAAGTGAAGGGCTGTGAATAGTTTCCGGATTCACTGTAGACATTGTTGGAAAGGGGTCAAATATGCAGAAGATGCTGGAAAGTAAAGAATGTGCAGGACCAGGAGGATTTTCCTGAAGAACAGTGGGCAGTTTATTTGCTCAGAACAAACAAAGGACTCATGAACAACTCTCACAAAACATAAAAACAGTCGTTGATCAACCAGGTAACAACACACAATATTAAGAATCGAGCGTGTGTAAACTTTTGAACTGGTCTATTTGTGTAAATTCAGTTATTTTTGTGTCTTGTGGACTACATGTAAACATCTGTTATGTGAAATAGCTGATTCAGGGGTATGTAAATTTATGAGCTCAACTGTAGCAGAGAGTAGTTTAGGTTTATGTGTAAAGTATCACACAAATAAATAACATTACTTCATCCTTAAAATCGCCATTTTTAAATTATATTATTATATGCAGTAAATACATATACATGTATAAAAAAAACAGTAGAAACCTTCCATCCATCCATCCATCCATCTTCTACCGCTTACTCCTTTTCAGGGTCAGTAGACCTAACCTTCATATTTGTAATTTGTAATGGTTTTAATATCTATAATGGGAATTGTATTGCTTTTAAAGGAAATTTTCATCATCCCTGTGGGTGTCTACTGGTAATTTGTTGAGTTCTATTGGTGGCATGTTATGTCTAGTGGATACCTTTAAGGATCAATAATGGTAATGGTAATATTTTTAGTGGACTGTAATGGTATTTGTAGTGGAAACCATTAGAATTTCTGTGCTGGTTTCTTTCTTTGTTTTCCAGTAGGGATACCTGATCCATAAAAAGATTTTAAGTAAAGCAACTGCATGTTAAAACATTATCAATGTGTGATTTCTTATTCATCGTATATTTACACTTATTTCTCTTACTTCTATGGTTTATTCATTGTCTATCATTTTTGTTTGTTTATTTCTACGTCACCGATTATTAATTAATTAATTACTTAGTTTACCTATGAATTTATTTCTACTTGGCCTCTTATTATTTTACCTCTAGCATATCTGAACCCATAGCTCCTGCCAGGTCACTAGATGGCGCTGTCCATCTTCTCCGGTGAATCAGAAATAACAGAAGAAGACGTGCATGTATAGTATATGTGTGTATAGTAGGTGAGAAGAAAGCTATTTCCAGCTAGCCAAAGTTAAAGTGAAATAACTCTTTATTACTGTAAATATCTGGAGCTGTTAGAGAACTGTACCGGAGCTTTATTAGGCTTGTGTTGTTGTACAAGCTGTCAGCTACAGGGTTTTAATTCAACACAGGAAATATTTAACAGCTGAGCAGCAGAGATGTGTTAGTTAGGGTTGTGTTTTAATAGCTGACCGCAGTGCATTTTATAAGAAACATGTCCAAACACAAAACATCCAAGAAAAAGCTTATTATTGAAGATGGTAAGTCGGATTTCTTTTTTTTTTTAGTTTCTTGTCTTTCTCACTTTACACTTTACTCAGCTGAGCTAATCATGAAACACTTCAGTTAGAGCAAATTGGTTTGTTTTGGTAAGAAAAACAGTTCAAATGTGCAGTTCAAAGGGATCATTTTACCTGCTAGATTCTAGCAGCTAGACTCTAGACTTTACTGGACTTTACCTGCTAGACTCTGTCTGTCTGTCTCTCTCTCTGTAGCAGCTAGAGAGAGAGAGAGACAGACAGACAGAGACAGACAGACAGAAAGAGAGAGAGAGACAGACAGACAGAGAGAGAGAGACAGACAGACAGAGAGAGAGAGACAGACAGACAGACAGTGAGAGATAGGTGAATGTGATTCTCACTCTGTTGTGTGATTCTTTTGGGATCAAGAGGAAACAGTCTTATGATTACTTGTTGATCTCTTGGCATCCTGTGTGTTAGGAGTGTTCTACGATGTTAACGCTGTTTGTACACCTACTTCAGATGAAGCCAAAGAGGACGGAGAAGGACTGAATCCCTTTTCTTTCAAAGAATTCATCAGGAGCAAAAATCATCAGTCCAGCACCGTCGAGCCTGCCGAGGTGAACTGCTACCGTATAAGCCTTCTTCTCCGTTCTTCTCTAATTTAATAGTTTTCATTACAAATTCTATTACTGACAACAACTTGAGTGAAAAGTAGAATCTTTGTCAAATTTACATGAATTTCAGAGTTTCTTAGTATTTGGTACGTCTTTGGTACGTTTTTTGGTTGCTTTAGTGAAAGCGTGCACTCGAGCTGGCATGGACTCCACAAACCTTCTGTTAGTAATGTTAGTAATGTTTATTGTTGTAGAAAATGTCTGATGGTGCTCGTTTGGTGGAGGATGAAGACGTGTACGCCAGAGGCTTTGAGCACAGCCATGAGGTTCACTTTTTCACAGATCCCTCACTGCTCGAACAGTCGTTTGACTATAAACCCGAGGACGAATGGACGGAAAGCTACCAGCCCTCGGCCATTGAGGACGCACGTGATTTCGGACTGAGTGGCACTTTGGATCACTCCTTACTGTCCTGTGAAGACAAGGACGCGACGGTAAACGAGTGGGAGCTGGCCGAGGACTTCTCACCACAGCCTCGCTTCCACAGAAGGAGCACGGGAAGCTATGAAGGAGATGAAGAGACCTCGGTTATTGATCTCACATTCCACTCGAAGAAAAGCAGTACAGAAAACGGGATTAGTTACCAGCAAAAGGTGATACAGTGGTGTAATTGTGTCACATTATTATTCCTGTGATTTGATTGAACAATGTTAATGTGTGCGTCTCGTGTCTCATGCTTTTCTAGCTAAGAGAAGAAAATTCCCAGCTTCGAAAGCATATCAGAGAACTGATAAAAAAGTCCGAGGCTGATTCTACTAAGTAAGATACGAGCATGAATAATTGAATAATGCCTGTGAATGTTTTTCATACATGATGTGTGGATGTATGATACTGAGAAGCATGGTTATTGTTCACATGTGCAGATCTAATCAGAAAACCTGTCTGTGCTGTTTAGAATCAGACAGCTTACAGACGAGATGCACAACCGAAATTTGCAAGAAGAGAGAGAAGCCAAAGCGTTGGAGAGCATGGTGCAGTCTGTGGAGGAAAACCTCCAGCTCATGACGGTATGCATTTTGGACCATTTCCATTTACTTACTTACTTTACTCAGAGTGAAAAGTAACTCGGATTGTGTTTTCTTTCCCTCAGAAACGAGCTGTTAAAGCTGAAAGCAGTTTGTCTAAATTGAAACAAGAGGTCCAGCAGCTTCAGGTTTGACTTTCCAATTGTGTTTCACCTTTTATAGACTTGCACTTTTTTTTTTTTGCATGATTTATATACACCAATCAGCCATAACTTTAAAACCACCTGCCTAATATTGTGTAGATCCCTCTTGTGTTGCCAAATCAGCTCTGACCCGTCGAGGCATCTGGCAGCAAGACGTTAGCAGCAGATCCTTTAAGTCCTGTAAGTTGTGAGGTGGGGCCTCCATGGATCAGACTTGTTTGTCCAACATATCCCACAGATGCTCGATCGGATTGAGACATGGGGAATTTGTTGGCCAAGTAATCATCTTGAAGTCTTTGTCCGGTTCCTCAGAAAATTCCTGAACAATTTTTGCAGTGTGGCAGGACGCATTATCCTGCTGAAACGGACCACTGAAATTAGGGAATACCGTTGTCATGAAGGGGTGTACTTGGCCTGCAACAATATTTGGGTAGGTGGTACGTGCCAAAGTAACATCCACATGAATGCCAGGATCCAGGTTTTCCCAGCAGAACATTGCCCAGAGCATCACACTTCCTCCACTGGCTTGCCGTCTTCCCATAGTGCATCCTGGAGCCATCTCTAGCCTTCGCTCCCCACATACATCAATGAACCTTTGGTCCTTGGACCACTTTTGGTAAGTACTAACCACTGCATACCGGGAACACCCCACAAGACCTGTCGTTTTGGAGATGCTCTGACCGAGTCGTCAAGCCAGCCCAATTAGGCCCTCGTCAAAGTCACTCAGATCCTTACACTTGCCCATTTTTCTGCTTCCAACAGATCAACTTCTAGAACTGACTGTTCACTTCCTTCCCAATATATCCCACCCCTTGACAGGTGCCATTGTAACGAGATAATCAGTGTTATTTACTTCACCTGTCAGGGGGTTTTAATGTTATTGCTGATTGGTGTATTTTTATATCATGTGTCTGCAAGAATTTGTTTATTTTAAACTGATACAGTACCACAGTGCTGGTGTCAAATCTGATTGGTCAGGAGGGGTTTATTAAGTAGTGCTGGTTATAAATCAAATCACAGGTTTTATATTAATGTGCTCGTTAACGTTATCGTTTCTATAGTAACTCCTCATCCACAGGAACTTGACTAATAAACTAAGACTAATAATAAACTAATAAGCAACTGTTTAAGAAAGGCATATAATCGTTGATATGACGAGACTTTCTGTAAGAAGACATTTACTGAACATTTCTGGATGGCGTCTCAAGTGTTAACGCTTCAGTCAGTATTCTTTCCACCACAGAAAAGTCCTCAGGACAGAGCATTTAGCACTTTCTGGCTTCTCAGTAACATAACACGGTGTGGGTTATTCATTTTTTCCTCATCTTATTAACTTCAAGAGAAAGAAAACAGATGTTTGTAGCTGCTATGATGTAAACAGGAACATAACAGGAACGTTCTTGTCTCACGGATGTCCCACAACATTGAATATAATTATAACCGGTTAAAAGTATTGCTGTGGTACAATACAGTGGTTTTTAAAGTGGGGGCCGCCAGGGGGCGCCAGGGGGGCCTCAACAATTTGGTGTGCCCATCCTTCCCACTAATATGTTTTCTATTTCTCACTCTCAGACAACCACACACAATCAATTCCTAATGTAATGTAAAGATGTAAGATGTAATTATTAATTTTAAAAAAAGGGGGATATATTCAGAAGTCTGTATTTTTAATGTGTTTTAAAGACATCTTGCGAAAGGGGGGCCTCGGTCAAATGTTAATGCCATTTGGGGGGCCTTGCCCTGGAAACGTTTGGGAACCCCTGGTATGAGAGGAATAAAACTTTACACTTTGATTGTACTGTTAACACTGCTTCATTTCAGGCCACATTGTCTTTATAATTGTACATCATGGTGGGTTTTATTGCTTACGTAACAACTCTTACTTTTTTTTTATTTTATTTTTTTTCCAGAGCCAGCTAGAGGCATACAGATGTGAAAACGAGCGACTTCGTGCAGGAGAAACTGCTGCCTTGAGCTCAATGAGACAAAATGCCCAAGTGGCATCCAAGTACCTCATCAAAGCTGCCCAAGATGCTGAGACTTCCATTAAGTGTGTTGAAAAACCAATATATCGTAACTGACACTCCTCAAATAGTAATAATCAGTTGAAATGAATAGAATTCCATACACTTGATATGATGGATACTATTGAGTGTGTGTTTTCTCTTTTCACAGGCAGTTGCTGACAGGAAGAGAGACTTTGTGCCTCGTATCAGAGCTGCTGAGCTCAATTGACAAGATCACAGAGATTCCAAAATAACACCTTCTGTACTTCTCTGTATTGTGCCTTAACCACCTCCATTATTCATTTGCTCTTCCAAATCACATGCTTTTCACATACCGTGACTTTTTTTTTTTTTAACCGCTCTCGTAATCCATGTTATTCTCACTGGTTGCGTGGCTCACGTGACACGCACACACCAGCCACGACAACACTCTTACCAGTACTAGGTAGTATTGCGTAACTGGCTCGGCTAGTTTGCGATCTCAATTATCTTTATTATTATCAGTAATAAGAGTTGTTTGCCTTCACCGTAGCTTCGGCGGCAGAAACCAAGTGAATTTGAGCTGCTTAAGTGATGTGACATGACTGGATGCAGCCATAGTTATAGTGTGACTTAACATTGTGTACTAAGTTTTTATTTATAGTTACTACTAATAATAATTAGTATAATTAATCATAATAATACAATGTATTATTGGCATTCAAATATTTTCTCTCGATCATGCCATAACTCTCCTCGTAGTCTTTCGCTAAAAAGAATAGTGTTCAAATGGAACATTAGCACGTTTGTTTTTCGACACTTACCTCCTTGATTGGTCGGAAAGTAAAAAATAAATAAATGGGTCCATGACATCGCTTGATGCTTTTCGGAGGGACTTTTTTTTTACTGTATTTGTAAGCATAAATGTACATGCTTAAAGAAAACAAACATGTGAAAGCAGCCTTATTTTTAGTCTCGCTTACTTTTTTTTTTTAAGTTTGTTCTGTCACTCCCTGCAAGGGCAGACTTGGCAAAGGTAGGCAAATTATTATATAAATTTGTAATTATTAATGCTAAGTAACATATGCTGAAAATTAAAATATCAATGTTAAAACACTGAACAAGGCCCCGTTCCTATATTCTGCCTAGGTCCCCCCAGATCACTAAATCCACCCCCGGCTCCCTCGCCATTAGCCAATGAGAGCTGAGATTTCGTTCCTGTCCCAGAGAGCACATGCATCTCTACGCTATAAACTTAGTAGTGAAGTGAGAAATTCAACTGTCTTTTCATTTCCATGGCTCAAATGTGAGAGATGTATAATAAACCTTGTGTAGTATAACTTTTTTGTGTGTGTAACAGTTGAGTGCATGGCATTGTTTAGTGACGTAGTGCTTTTATAAGTAATAAATACAGTCAAACAGTGTATGTTAAGATATTAATGGTGAAAATATTCAGTACTGTGTAGAAGTCTGAATACTGTACTGTTGGCATTTCTAAAAACAAAAGAAGGATACTTTCTAACTATCATTTCTGTACAATTACTGTATGTAAACAGTGAAATAACCAATTTCTGCCTTTGAGTTTAAAATGAAATTCTTGCACAGATTTTTAAGGATATTAACTGGTATTTGATGCAGGGTTTTTTTTTTTTTTCTCTCTGATGGTCTAAATCCCACTCAGCGTCAATGATGTTTTATAGCAGAAACACGGTCGGTGGTCTTCAAAATACAATAATATCTCTGTAACATTACATTTTTAAGAAAAGAAAATAACACGTTTGGAAATGAGATATATATGTACATGAGATATGAGTAAACAACATTTTTATCATTGCTGTTTTGATACATGGGTGTTTCTGCAACTACAGACATTTTTAAGCCCCAGCAGAGAAATTTTAGATTTCTGTTCAAATTTGTCATATGATGCTTGATAAATATAAACAGTGTCATTACACACCTTGCTATCAAAAATAATTACTGATTCATGTGATTGAATAAAAAATGATGAAGGATTTACAGGTCCAAACACCATTTTTGTCCATGTCCCACAACCGTGGTTTCAATGTTGAGATGTGTAGAACGAGCTAATTCAGTTATGATATGATATTATTTCAAATGAGATTGTTTCATATAAATGTTACTTTACACTATCTTAAAGTTCTTCTTTTTGTTTGCTGGTCATTTATATGATTTTTTCATCTCGACGTGCTTGTCACACAGTTTTGAGTCCTTACCGCAACACTGAACAAACGTCATAGTACACTTTTTTTTTCAAAGCCAAGCCGATCTAGTTTCCATGGAAACAGAAGTTGGCACTTAAGGACATGGCTGACAGGTTGGGCCACCCACTCTAGGTCTCTCACAAGATCCAGAGAAATAAGGGAAAGATCATCTTTTCTTCTGAAATATTTAATTGTGTGTCCTTCCTTACCATACAGCTTAGTAATTGTGGGGTTTTTTTTAAAACTACATTTTAAAAACAAATTTACATTACTGTTGAAAGTTATGTATATTAGACGCTAAAAGTCAAAACTAATGTAGCAGACCTCTCTAGCTGCCAATTATCTGCATTTCCTAAGCTGACACCTAAGATTCCGCAGTAAAGAGCTTGTGTCACGGGAGAAAAAAAAAATCTGTTTTTTTTTTTTAATCGACATTTTTATAGTAATTAAAAAAAGAAAAATGTATGAAATGAACGTTGTTGTAATGTTGTAAGGACATTTTGTATGAACCAGATTAATTGAAATGAGATGAAAACCATAAAAAAATAAACATGCTCCGATAGAAAAACTTGATGACTACATGCAATTTTGTGTACGTTTAAAAAAAATAAAAAATTATTTATTACAGACTCTGATGGTTAAAATTCAAATTCATAGAGGGTGATTTTAAAAAATTTTGGTAGGGTCAAAAGCGGCCGTAGTTGCAGAAACACCCACATACAAAATATTGATAACTTTAATTACAGAAACTGGACATATTCTTGACACAGGGGAGAAGTATATTCATTGTACTCTTTTTTTTCATTTAATTTTTTTTTTTTTTTTTTTTTATTTATACCGGTGAAAGCATATTGTGGTGGGGTTTTTTTTATTTTACCCACCTGTATTCTCAAATCCAGTCTTTATTTCTGTGATTGCCTCTGTCCCAACTTTTTTGGAACGTGTTGCATGCATCAATTTCAAACCAACGTTTACCTTCAAAAACCTATTTAGTTGATTAGTTAAAACATCGGATACCTTTTCTTTATACGATTTTTGTTTAAATACAAGTCAAAGTGCGTTTACATATCACTCCTCTTTGTTTTTATTTGCATTTTCCATACCGTCCCAACTTTTTCAGAATTGGGCTTGTACGTGAACCAGTGTACTCATTTTATTATAGAAACTATTGTGAAGCTATTGTTTTTTTTATATGCCTATTGTTACTTTACTAATCAGCAGCTATTTGTGTTTATATAAGCAGATTTTATACTCCAAGGAAATGTTATGACTGATAAATACTTGTATATCATCATGTCGGTGTGGCTGTCATTTATTACTCTATAAGAAATAAAGCTTTGCTAACTGTTATCATATCACAGCTGTTGCATTCTCGATTCTGATTGGTCAGAAGATTTACCTTTTGACAGTAGTTCCAGCTACAAGACAACTCACAGGTTTACATGAATGCACTCGCCTAATCTGTTAGTATTATTTTTTAATAATAACATGGACTTGTACAGTATGGCAGACACGCTGCATAGTATAAGTCTAATAATAAACTGATTTTTAAAAACGTTGCTGTTTAGGGGGGCACGGTTACTTAGTGGTTAGCACGTTTGTCTCACACGTCCTGCATGCGCAGAGTTTGCATGTTCTCTCTATGCTTCAGGGGTTTCCTCTGGGTACTCCGGTTTCCTCCCCCAGTCCAAAGACATGCGTTGTAGGCTGACTGGCGTGTCCAAATTGTCCATAGTGTGTGAATGGGTGTGTGTGACTGTGCCCTGTGATGGGTTGGCACCCCATCTAGGATGTCCCCTACCTTGTGCCCCGAGTTCCCTGGTATAGGCTCCAGGCTTCCCACGGTGGCCCTGTGTAGGATGAGCAATACACAGAAAATATTGCTGTTTAACAAAGAACAGTGTATAATCATTGACATGGTGAAACTGTCTGTAAGGAGTAGGTTTTCTGCCGCAGAAGTGTTCTAGAGCATTGTGCTTTCTTACCTTAAATCAGCACTTTGGTTTCAACATCTGTTGCTTTAAATGTGCTTTGTAAATCAATAAACTAAACTAAACTTCTGCTTATACCTATTCTAAGTGATAACATTAACTTGTTTCTTGAACGTTTCACAACATTAAATGTAACTCTATATGGATAAAAAAAAAAACAACAACAACAATGTGTTCATGAATAAAAATGTTAAATAAGTCAGTGGTTTTCAAAGTGGGGGCCACCAGGGGGCGCCTGGGGGGCCTCAAAAATTTGGTGTGAAAAATAAATTCTCACTCTCAGACAACCACACACACACAATCAATTCCTAATGTAATGTAAAGATGTAAGATGTAATTATTAATAAATTTTTAAAAAAGGGGGATAATGTTAATACCGTTTGGGCGGGCCTTGCCCTGGAAAAGTTTGGGAACCCCTGAAATAAGTGGTTTAGCAGTTAGCATGTTTGCTTTGCACCTCCACTGTCGGGGTTCAAATCCCGCTCCTGCCCTGTGTACACGTTCTCCCCATGCTTTGGGGGTTTCCTCCGGGTACTCTGGTTTCCTACCCCAGTCCAAAGACATACGTTGTAGGCTGACTGGCATCTCTAAATAGTCCATAAGGATGGTGAATGCACATGCTGTTGTAGGAATATAATCTACATCTGAGATGTAACAGTAACTATGTTTTGCATCATTAATTATTTTCCTATAACAACATGTCCACGCTTGAACATGATTTTTAAAATGCATTTATTATTATTATTATTCACGTTCCCTTCTTCAGCTTCAAATAATAGCTAAAGCATAAGAGTAGATCAAGGTACTTCGAAGATACTTTTATTTTGAAAACGGTTCACCCGAATTTTTTGTGGGGTTTTTTTTTCTGCTTATATCATGGCTGTTGTCTCAACGTTTCGTTGACGTTACATGCGCGAACTTATAAACAGGTCAGTATGCCAGTTCTCCTGTCATTAAAATATGGTTGAAGTTCTAGAGCGAATGTCATTGACGCAATATAAAAACAAGCATTTGTGCTTATATTTCTTTACCACATTGATAACTTTGTTCCGAGTCCCGCGAATTGCACGCTGGGTAATATGCTAACTAGCTGGTTTCTACACGCAGAGAGAATATGGAGTTAGAGGTGCGCTCTCCGCAAACTCCACTCATGTTTACATTAAACTGTGAAGTTTTTAATCCTGTGTCGAGTGTAATTTGTAAACAGCGTTTCCGGTGTGTATAATACTGTGTTGAGAAGAGTCAGAGGTGATTTAGCTGTGAGCAGTGCATCAGTGACTAAACTGACAACTACTAGGGTTACCATAAGGGTCATTCCATCTCAAGTGTTCCAGTGCAGCTTACTGGACTATTCTCTTTTTTTTATTTTTTATTTAATATGTTGGCATTGCAAAATATCACCAGCTGTTTTTTTGTTTTAAACTTGGTTTGACTAGGATGACCATCTCTGTGTCATGGCACACAACACATTTTGGTTATACAGCTGTTTATGGAAACCTCAGTATCTCATCTCAGGATGGTCCTAGCTCATTGGAATAAAAAAAAAATCCCTAGAGCACATTACAATGTACATTTACATATATAAACATTTTGCACATTGATGTTCCTTAGACTCTGCGATGGATTGTACCCGGCCTTGTGCCCCATGCCTCCTGGGATGGGCTCCAGGTTTCCCCGTGACCCTGAAAAGGATAAGCGGTATAGAAGATGGATGGATGTTCCTTAGACTTAGAATTTAAGTCCAAATGTAATGCTCAAGATTGCTCACAGTCCTACATTTAGGGTCAGTTTATAATGGAAAGGGTTCAAGTCTCAGTCTTACCTCTTTTTAGGGGGTACCTGGGTAAGTATAGGTAATGTGCGTGCAGAACATTTCAGGTTTGAGACTAAAGAAATGAAGACCTTCTAAGTCTAAGGAACATGAATGTGCAAAATGTTTATATATGTACATGTACCTTGTAATGCGCTCGAGATCAGTTTTCGTTCCAAAGAGCTAGAACTGTCCTGAGCCGAGATACTGATGTTTGCGTAAACGGCTGTATAACCAAAGCTGAAACCAAAGTTTTTACTTCGAGGTAACTGGCTTGATGTAATTGGTACACACCCTTTGTGCACCAGACAGTGAGTTTATGTCAATATGTGATTTTTGCATATGTAGGTAAAGGAGGCTAAATGGCATTTTCAGAAGACCTGTTGGCTCAGAGGAACAAATTACAGCATGAGATTTTGGCTCTGGAGAACACTCTGGGCAATGACGGTAACATTGCAGACCTGCTATCTTCAGGCAGTGACAGCGGTGAGTCAAACGTGATCGCACTAAGATGACACACTGTGTACTGTAAAAACACACTTACATGTCCTTTCTCCCCTCTGGCAGCTGAGGAGTCTGATGACAGCGGACACGCAGGGGAGGATGTTGTACGTACAGTTATGTCCACGATTTCCCTGTTAATGAAGAGTGTTGCAGCGGTTCACACGCACATCTGTGTATGTTTCTTGCAGGCACACAAGGACCTGGAAGCAGAGCGGCAGCAAGTACAGAGGGAGATAGAAGAGTTAGAGCGAAAGCTCGGTGCAGACGCTGCTCTGGTTGATGCCCTGACAGGTAAACATGTGCATAGTTGTGACATCACAACCATGAGGAATAAAAAAATAAAAACACGAGCTGTACGTGATGCTATTTAGTTTACATATACACTTACCAGCTACTTGATTAATCGGCCAATCATGTGGCAGCAGCGCAAGGTGTAAATTTATACAGTCACAGGTCAAGACATTCAGTTAATGTTCACATATCCTAATTGTTCAATATTAGAAAAAGAGCAGGTAATATTTTCCATATCTTTCCCAAACTGTCCAGTTTGTGCTCCCTGTAACCTCAGATTTCAGTTCTTGGCTGACCGGAGTGGAACCAGATCTGTCTTCTCCCTCAAGGCTAACTGCCTCAAGGTTCGCCATGTTCTGAAATGCTTTTATTCACACCACAGTTGTAAGGAGTGGGGTTTTTTTGAGTCCATATAGGCTTCCTATCAGCTCAAAACCATTCTGCCCATTCTCCTCTGACGTATCTCGTCAAGAAACAAGGTGTTTCCACTGCCAGAATTTCCACTCACTGGATTTCTTTTGTTTGTCGCACCATTTTGTATAAACTCCAGAAACTGGTGTGTGTGTGTGTGTGTGTGTGTGTGTGTGTGTGTGTGTGTGTGTGTGTGTGTGAAAAATGTCACAGTCAAAGTCACTGATATTAGTGACACCCCCCCCCCCCCCCCCCCCATTTCACCATTTTGATGTTCGATGTGAACATTACCTGAAGCTCTTGACCTGTATTTGTTTTATTTTACGATTGGATTGGATAAGTTCATGAACGAGCCAGTATACAGGTGTTCCTGTAAAATGAAAGTGGCCAGTGGTGCTTGAATGTTTGTGAATCCTTTTAGAATTTTCTAGATTTCTGCATAAATATGACTTAAAACATCATCAGATTTTCACAGAAGTCCTTAAAGTAGATAAAGAGAACCCAATTAAACAAATATTATACTTGGTCATTTATTTATTGAGGAAAATGATCCAATGTTACATATCTGTGAGTGGCAAAAGTACGTGTACCTTTACTTTCAGTATGTGTTGTGACCCCCTTGTGCAGCAATAACTGCAACTAAACGTTTGGGGTAACTGTTGATCAGTCCTGCACATCGGCTTGGAGGAATTTTAGCCCGTTCCTCAGTACAGAACAGCTTCAACTCTGGGACGTTGGTGGGTTTCCTTACATGAACTGCTTGCTTCAGGTCCTTCCACAACATTTCCATTGGATTAAGCTCAGGACTTTGACTTGGCCATTCCAAAACATGAACTTTATTCTTCTTTAACCGTTCTTTAGTAGAACAAATTGTGTGTTTAGGGTCGTTGTCTTGCTGCATGACCCACTTTCTCTTGAGATTCAGATCACAGACAGATGTCCTGAAATTTTCCTTTTGAATTCGCTGGTATCATTCAGAATTCATTGTTCCATCAATGATGACGAATCATCTTGGCCCAGATGCAGCGAAACAGGCCGAAACCATGATACTACCACCACCATGTTTCACAGATGGGATAAAGGTTAGGGTTATGCTGAAATGCAGCATTTTCCTTTCTCCAAACATAACACTTCTCATTTAAATCCAAAAGCTCTATTTTGTTCTCATCCATCCCCAAACCTTTTGTTTCAGTAGCCTTCTGACTTGTATACACATGATCTTTAGCAAACTGTAGACGGCTAGCAATGTTCTTTTTGTAAGAGTAGTGGCTTTCTCCTTTCAACACTGCCATGCACACCATTGTTGTTCAGTGTTCTCCTGATGGTGGACTTATTAACATTAGACAATGTGAGAGAGGCCTTTTAGTTTCTTAAAGTTACCCTGGCTCCTTTTTGATCTCGCAAACTATTACACATCTTGATCTTGCTTTTTGTTGGTCGACCATTCCTGGGGAGGGTAACAGTGGTCTTGAATTTCCTCCATTTTACATATTCTGTCTGACTGTGGATTGGTGGAGTCCAAGCTCTTTTGAAACGCTTTAGAGATGGTTTTGTAAATATTTTCCAGCCTGATGAGCATCAACAACTCTTTTTCTGAGGTCCTCAGAAATCTCCTTTGTTTGTGCCATGATACACTTCCACAAACATGTGTTGTGAAGACCAGACTTTGTTAGATCGATGTTCTCTAAACAAAACACTCAATCAGACCTGATTGTCATCCCATTGATTAAAATCACCTGACTCTAACTTCATCTTCAAATTAAACTACTAATCCTAGGCGTTCACATACTTTTGCCACTCACAAATTTGTAATATTGGATCATTTTCCTCACTTAATAATAATGAAAGAAGTATAATATTTTTTTCTCTCATTTGTTTAATTGGGTTCTCTTTGTCTGCTTTTGGGACTTGTGTGAAAATCTGATGCTTCTGCTCATTTTTAAGCAGACATATAGAAAATTCTAAAGGATTCACAAACTTTCAATCACCACTGTACTGTATGTGGGCCATATGGAGACAAAATTACATTCTGAAAACTTTTTGTTAATAGACTTTAATCATTTATAACTTTTTTAATTTTTACAATGAACTCAATTATTTATTAGACCAAAACTAGGAAAATTCCGTTGTTGTTACTGCTAATAGTTCTGAACTACACTTTTGGTGTCACATCAGTATGAGAATCATTAAATATTTATATTCTCCCTTAACAAAGTATGGCTTTAACTTTGTGTGTGTGTATTTGTTCAGACAGTGAAAATGGCCGGCTATCAGATTCTGTGAGTATTTGTACAGCTGTGTATATTTAATCAGTGTTCATTCATTATTTCATAAAAAATAAATAAATATTGGTTTGGTTTTGTTTTCTAAAAAAAAAAAAAAAATTAGAGCGGTGAGGACAGTGAAGATTTGGATCTTCCTCAAGATATAGAAACGTGTCTTCAGATGAATTTGGTTTATCAGGAGGTGCTGAAAGAAAAACTAGCTGACTTGGAGAGGCTTCTTAACGAAAATCGTGAACAGCAGGTTAATTACTTTCATATACATACATAATGTGTGCTTTTAAAGAATGAACGGGTTTAATACACTGATAGATATTAGATAAAAGTGTAAGCGTTTCTGTTTTTTATTGTTGTTGTTGTTGTTGTTTCACAGAAAGAGCTTGAAGAGCAGGTCTCTGGTCCTGCATATATCAATCCTGGCCTCCCTCATCTCAAACTCTACCTTGGCAGCTTTATGAAACCATATTTCAAAGACAAGCTGACTGGTTTGGTAAGATCTGCAAGTTAATAAATGATTTAAAATGATGTTAAAAAGTCATTTGAAGGGTTGCATCCTTCCATAATACTGATGTGTTGGAAGCGTTTAAGCCTTTATGTTTGTCATTTTCCTGTACAGGGCCCTCCAGCCAATGAAGAAACCAAAGAGAGGTTGAGTCATGGGACCAAACCCTGTGATGAAATGAAAATTAGAAGATGTATGTTCCAGGTTCCGTCGAGCCGAATTTCTTTGTTTTGCTACGTATAGATAGAATGAACGCAAAATTTTGGTTGTCTTTCAGGGGAGCCATGGCAAAAAACGTTGCTGATGAACTCCGTAGCCGCAGACGCTATGAAACGCATGTTGCAGCCCAAACTGTCAAAGTACGCTTAAAAATGAAGTATCTAAAGCGCTAGACATTTCCCTTTGTATTGTTTTGAACTGTGGAACACATTGGCCTCGATGCTTATGGCTTGTTTTCATGTGTCTGTAGGATGGAGTACTTAACTACAAAGATGTGTAAAGCAGAAGGTGCTGAAAAAGAAGAACTACAAAAACAAATTGCTCTTTTAGAGAAGGACATCACCGAAATAAGGTTCCTTTAATGAGTTAGATCAATATATTATATTATGTTTGTTTTTGTTTTGTTTTTTAATTGAAAAGTAAGACCAGAGTACAGATCTCAGCTGTAGATGGCGTCATTGCTTTGCGTATCTGATTGGAACCACAAAATGAGTTTTCTTCTTTTTGTTAGGAATCTGAATAGTGATCTCGCTCAAGTATTTATTCTTGAATTAACTTCATTTGCTCGTGACAGAAAATGTTCATTCTTATGAACTTAATTGTTTTGCAGGTCCATGAAAGATGATCAGCTGTATGGGGATCGCCATGATGACCATGATTGGGACAAAATATCAAATATCGATGTACGCCTTGTGCTTCTTGTAATGTATTGATCATTGATAAAGTCACATCCATCTCACGGACTAGTGCTCCTGACTGAAATATAAATGATGGCGGTTTCCTGATTTTCTTTTTTTTTTTAATCACGGTATTAAAAACATCCAAGTGTAGTAACACCAAAGGAAATCAGAGCAGGTGTAGTCCAATGCTGCTTTAAGCTGAAATGTCACTTTTGAACGTCTCGTGTTAGTAAAATATGCATATGATTATGATGCAGTTTGAGGGCATTCGGCAACCTGATGATCTGATGAGGTTCTGGCAGAATTACTTGCATCCCTCCATTGACAAATCGACGTGGAATCAGGATGAGATTGCGAAGCTTGCAGAGGTTGCGCAAGAGCACATGTATCGCCACTGGGAACAAATTGCAGAATCTCTTGGGGTGAGTGTAACGAAAGAAGCTGTTTTGGTCGGTGTGGTCAGTAATGCATTCAGGATTAGACAACTTGGACTTTCATAACACTTTTCCTAGGTGGCTATCGAAATGCAGGTAGAAGAAAATATCATAGATAAAAAAAAAGAAATAGCGTTTACAGTCATATCCTGATTTATCTTCTCGCTCTTTTTCTTTTCAGACCGGCAGGACCGCTTTCATGTGTTTCCAGGTATATCAGCGCTACATCTCGAAACAGTTCAGGAAGAGAGAGTGGACTGAAGAGGAAGACCAGGTCTTCAGAGAGCTTGTGGACAAGATGAGGATTGGCAACTTCATACCATATACTCAAAGTACTTGAACACTACTTATTATAAAGCAGCAGAAACAGTGCATCCTGATGGGCGCTTCTTATATTAATGGGCGGGTTTTTAAATTCTTTTGTGTTGTATTGATGTAACACCATCATGCTTTTATTTGTGCATTTTTCATTTCTCCTCAGTATCGTACTTTATAGAAGGTCGGGATAGTTCCCAGCTGAACTACCGCTGGACGTGTGTTCTGGACCCCTCGATAAAGAAGGGACCTTGGACAAAAGAGGAGGACCAGGTATGGACAGTAGTTTGGTTTTCGGCTGTCTTTAAACAAGTGAAAACTTTCAAACCCAGATTAGGAGTGGATGGTCAGTTTTAAGCACCATTATAATAACTACACCCCTTGAACTTGAACAGTGAAGAGTGAGTTTTATGTTTAAGGTGTTTAAACAGCATCCTTAATAGAGCAAAGGCAGCTGATTCGAACGTGCAGAACTGTGTTAGTGGGTGTGGTCATTAAAAATGAGAACAAGGTGTTGTTATTTGAGGAGTGTAACCCTCGGTACTCAGTGCTCGCTGAATTGAAGCGCTCTCCCACGTAAGAGTTTCTCTTTACGCTGTGCATGCATTTCGTCGCACCTTGCACTTATTTTTAATGACCACACTCACTGATACTACTCAATCCATACAGGATTTCGTGGAGGGTTTTTTTTCTTCTTTTTTTTTCTGGCGATTGTTGCGGCTAAAAACACTCGACTTTGCTGCAGATTGTTTGTGCTTTTTTTCTTCTTCTTCTTTTTTGCAGAAAACTCGAATTGGCGAAATTGCACAAAATGATTTTGCACTGTCTTTTGCAGTGATATTTGATATGTTTTTTTTTTGTTTTTTTTTGAATTGCACATTGCAATGAGCGCAAGGTAATTCCAGTTGTTGTTGTTGTTGTTATTACAGTTACTGCTGAACGCTGTGAAAAAGTATGGCTGCAAGGAGTGGTGGAAAATTAGACAGGAAGTACCTGGAAGGACAGACAATTACTGCAGAGACAGGTTTGCCAATACCTCCTTAGATTTCCTCTAGCAGGTGCAATTAAATGAAAGTGAATGTACTGTATAGGAGATTGGTTTGATTCTTAATTGTACTGTCAAAAAAGAATTCTTCACTCAATATCCTCAGATATCTGGATTGCCTCCGAACTGATGTAAAGAAAGGTGCATGGAGTGATGAAGAAGTGGAACTGCTGAAAAAACTGGTAGAGAAATATGGTGTTGGTGAGTGATTTACCTTAAAACTGAGTTTCTTTTTTCTGTCATAGAACCTTTCTATCAGTAGCTAGAGCTAAACCATACTATTGTTTCCGTACAAACTTGCAGACTAAATAATATTCCTGCTGTTGTCTTTTTTTGTTGTTGTTGTTCACCATAATTGAACAATTACATCAGGTAAATGGGCTAAGATCGCCTCTGAAATTCCAAATCGGCTTGACAGCCAGTGTTTGAACAAGTGGAGATATATGATGCACATGGCTCATGTAAGTATTTGTCTAGTATTAGGTTTTATACCACAGAAGTTTTGAATTCTCAAATCTGATTAGTCAGAAGGTGTTGAAAAGCAGCTCTGAAAATAGCACTGGCTCTAATTCCTGCACTTATTCTAATGTTGTTATATCCGTTTCTATAGTAACAGTATGGCAGATGCTTCACATACTGTAAGGCTGACAATAAATGGGTTTTTAAAAAAAATGTATATGTGAAAAACATTTAATCATTGACATGGTGAAGCTTTCAATAAGCACATATTTATTTACCATTAACGTCTAGTGTCAGCACTTTGTAACACTTCTTCAGGACCGATGACTTTCTCTGTAACATGACAACCTTTTTTTCCGTTTTATTAGCATCAAGAATGAGGAAAAAAGAGTGTAATGAGCACAAGACTGTTTGTAGTTGTTTTAACGCAAGTCTCGTAAACATTCCACAGCATTAAATGTAACTTAGAACAGGGGTTCCCAAACTTTTCCAGGGCAAGGCCCCCCAAATGGCGTTAACATTTGACCGAGGCCCCCCTTTTGCAAGATGTCTTTAAAACACATTAAAAATACAGACTTCTGAATATATCCCCCCCTTTTTTTTATTAATAATTACATCTTTACATTACATTACATTAGGAATTGATTGTGTGTGTGTGTGTGTGTGTGGTTGTCTGAGAGTGAGAAAGAGAAAATCATGTATTTATTTTTCACACCAAATTGTTGAGGCACCCCGGGCGCCCCCTGGTGGCCCCCAAGGGGGACGCAGCCCCCACTTTAAAAAACACTGACTTAGAACATAGAGCTGTTCATTAATTTAATTAAAAAATTGTAATCATTGGAAAACTGCTACGGTATAAGAAAAAAATGGGGGGTGTGCTGTTCTTTGGAAAATCGGGATGGTACCCGTAATGCCACTTCAAATCAAGATGCATAACACTATTTATAATTGATTCTTTTCCCCTAAAACAGCGCACCCTGTCATTTCATTTCTTACTTATGTTCTAGGTACTACAATATCCTGTACTTTAAAAACATCAAACTGTATTTTATTCCATACAGAAAGAAAGTGTAAAGAGAGAAAGAACCAGATCAGTAAAACTTGAGCCACAGTTGAAGAGGAGGCGAGTGAGTCAGGTAAAGCGCCGGAAATTAAAAGAAGAATATGATTTTAAAACTGAAAGCGACACCTCCGAAGATGAAAAGGAGCGAGTGCCGTACATGGACAGCGACGGCGAAAACAAAGTAGAAAATGAAGTAGAAAATTTCTCTTCAACTGAGGATTGTAGACTAGAGTACGTCCAGCCAGACATAAAGGAGTGGATTCCTGCACGTGGGAACAAGCTGGTGTATTCTCCAGGCAACCTGAAGACCATACTGGTAAGGGTGCCCACTGAGGCTGAAGAGAGTGCCGGAGGTTGTGTACGGAACACCGTGCTGGACAATCTGGGGAATCCTGTAAAGACTTATGTTGGTATGGAACCACCTGTTTTACAAGAATCGGTAAGTTTGAGACTTTTTAGGTCAGAAATGCATCGTTTTTTGCTCCTATCATTATCGGAGATAAGTTCTCGAAATCGCATTGAAGAGTTTAGATATTCATTTCAAGCACTTAATAACAAGACGAAGAAAAAAGCTCCCTGACTCTCAGGTCTTTTCAACCTAGTTTCTTTTTACTGTATTTTTACTTCCAGAATTCAAACAATGAGCATGCCATGATCATGGTGTCCGAATGTGATGTTAAACGCTTCCTGAATTGCAGGAGAGCATATGTCTTGAAAGTGGTAAGGTACCTTTACACGGAAGCAAAACACACATGATGGTTTTTTGCTGTTCTATGAAAAATAATCCACGATGAGGTGCTATGATGCCAAAGTGGATTATTTTCTAATAACAGCACAGCCTTAAGTGTTTTATTCCTCTTATAACACACTTTGTCAAGGATTACAATGTTTTAATTAGTGGTTAGCACATTTGCCTCGCACCTCTGGGCCTGTGGGTTTGATTCCCACCTCTGCCCTGACTCAAACCCGGATAATTCAACAGAGCAATGCAAATATCGCAATAACAAATATCTCCACCCCCCCCCCAGAAAGCACGAAAAACTAAAACCAGCTTGCCTTCAAGTACAAATCAGAACGACGCCAAAAATGATGAAGAGGAGGATAAGACTGAAACGGAAAGCGATCGGAGAAAATGTAAACCTGTCCACAAACGTGTTCCCACCACCAAACTGAGCTACGATCTCATGTTAGCCATTACTCCATGGATCGGCAATGTGATGATGCCTTTATCTTTCATTCAAAGGCGTGCTTGTGAAGGTAATTTTGAGATATAACGATAAAATATCAGTGTCTATCTGTGTTGTGGGAATTGGTTTCTTTCTTCAGCAGTGAAGTTATCGTTGTCTCAATACAGCTGACGTTGTTCGAAAAAGAGCAGCAGATATCCCTCTTCTAAAATCACCTGTGTTTTTGCTTTTTCTGCAGGTGAGTGAAGTGTTTTTCTTTCTGAAATTCTGTTATTAGAATGAGTGTCGAAGGCTGGCTGCACTCTAAAAAGTTTGTCGTTTTTGAAACAGGCTCTTAAAGTTGATGCTGATGGTTGCAAGAAAGTCATCGAGGCCCGCAAAGACAAAGCGTCCTCGGTAAAGTGTACCTACATGCAGTATATCAATTATAGCTACTATAGTCCTGCTAATATATCCAGATGAGATATCGTCAGTTAATATACTATGTAGTATATTCAGAAAACCTTGGACCTTTTGATATTATGTAGGTTTGCTTCAAATAATCAGCGGAGGTTGCCTTTCTTGCTGTCAACATTAGTATAGTACAGCTTCTTTAATTTTTTTTAATGCCTTCTTGTTCTCTGTCTCGCTCGCTCACTCGCTCTCTGTTATGTGCTATTCAGATCTGTAGCCTGTAATACCCACAAAATGTCTAAAATGACTTTTTTTTTTTTGATTTCCTCTTCTCCTTAGGCACCAGGATCTCAATTGAAACCCTATCCAGGTATTTGAGGTGTAATTTGTGTTTCTTTTCACATTTATGTGCTGTGGATAAGAGCTGAAAAACCAAGATCTATTGTTATGTTTTAATATCTTTCAGCCAAGAAGCCTACTCCAGGTTCCTACTATCATGTTAAGACCGTATCAGACATACTTGCTGAAAGAACAGCGCAGAAGAAACTTTCTAGGCCCCTGCAGTCCCCTGAGTTTTTAGAACCCCAGCTACTTCCACAGCCAGCCAAAATTGCTCAAAGGCCTCAGCAGCAAAGTAAAACAAAACAGGTCATGCAGTCTGCTAGTCAGGAGATAAATGCTACCATGATACTTCCCCAGACTTTTGTTGTTGCCCAGTCAAATACAGATAACAAAGTAGCCACTTCACATAATGTGGTACAGAGAATTTTACCTCTTCTGCAGTTGGGTACACAAGAAGCATCGAAAAGTCCTCAGCCAGTACAACATTTGGAGGTACCAAAAGAATCTGAGAGGGTGACAGAGACCGCATCCTGTCCCACAACCTCAGTGTCCACAACTGGACCACCTACAGAGACTTTAGAGGGAGTGCACGCTCCAAAACGCAAGCACAAACCCACACTGAAAGCTCAAGCCTTGATGGACAATGCAAGCGCCAAGAAACAGGAAAGAAACAGGAAGCTAAAGAAACAGGCAGCTAAAAAACAACAAAACGCAGCAACAACAGAAAACAACATAACCCAGACAGTGGCTGTACCACCAAATACTACAGCCTGGATTCTCACCCCTGCTGGTTTAATGCCTGTTGCTGGAATTCAGGTACAATCTCCTGACATCCCTGGTAATCACTACCAGGTGATGCAAAACAAAGTTCAGATGCTATTTCATCCACCCGTCATAGTCAACCAGAGTAGTTGTGTTGCACTCAACAATGCCGTGAAGCCAATCAATCCAAAAGCTGATTTACCTGGAAATAATAATATATCTCTGACTGCTGGATCAAATCTTGGTCAAAACCCTAGACCTTCTTCTGTCTCAGACAACAACATTGATTCTTCACTTCCTTCTTCTCCTCAAGTTCTACCTGAGACAAATGTGCCAACATCCATTACAGGATCCACAGCCCACGTTCCCCCGTCTAAAACTCCATGGAATCAAAAGAAACCTGTAACTCAAATGAATCCCATGTCATCTCCGGTTCCTGTTTCATCCTCCCCTGTGGGAACTAATAAAAACCGTACACCATCGTGTATTTCAGATGCAACTAACAATGTTCCCAATGTCTCTTCAGTGTCTGCTGTCACAAGTACACCTTCTATCCCTTCTGTCGATCCGTTGAACAGTTCTGGTCCTGGTACTATTCCAGGTTCTCAAAGCCAAAGAATGCCACATCCTGTTTCTCAGGTGCTATTTCAGCACCCAATCATAGTAAACCAAAATGGCTCTTTGGCACTCATCAACCCCACAGGACCCTGCCTAATTACAAATGCTCCACCAACTGCTACAGCAAATGTTACTATGGTTCCAACTAACTCTATAGCACCTAATGTAAATAACAACCTACCAACATCTTCTAATGAGGGTTCTTTGGCAGTCAATGTCGCAGAACCCTGTCTAAATACAAATTCCCCTCCAATTGCTACTGCAAATGTATCTAGGGTTCCACCTAACTCTGCAGCACCTAATATTAATAAGAGCCATCCAACATCTACAGAGGGCTGTATATCTCCAGCCTATTCTATAATCTCCACCTCTGCACCCTCTTCTGCTTTGAATGAAACATCACACGCAACTCCACAGTTCGGTTTTGTGAACAGTCCTGTTACAGTCAACGTAGGTGGCCTTCCAACAAATCTGTTGTGTGTTAACACGCACATCAGTTCTATGACCACTAGTTGTCAAAAATTGCCTCAAACTGTGGTGGCGCAGAAGGCCCCCCAAGCCAAACGGCAAACTGTTCAGAGATCAGCTACCACATCTAATCCCAGACCCAAAAAAATTACTTTTGACCCTAGCTTGATGTTCTTCGAGCAACCAGATCAAGTGAAAAACTGGTTAAAGGGGAATGATGGAATTACACTGCCTGGTCTGAAAGACAAATTGCCTTATCTTCCTCCATTTGTTACCAGTATCAATACACTGAACACTTTGCTCAAAGGAAGAGATTCTTTGTTGAAGTCAGCAGTGCAGCTCCTGCCTGAAGAACATGAAGACAACACCGAGGAAGAAGCTAAGATAGCTGCTGTCCGTAAAATGGTGTCTGAGAGGTTTAAAACCAACCAAGCGTATTTGCTTCTGAAGGCTCGCTTCTTGTCATGCTTTACCTTACCTGCCCTTTTGGCCACTATAAATCCATGCATAGAGTTGACAGATGCCCTGGATCCGGAAGACGGTATGGGCAAAGTCAAGCCAAAACAGTTTGGAGATGATCAGTTCGAACCATTGGTGAGTTTTATATGGTCATGAAATGGTTACTAAATTCTTGCAATTTTTGCCCATTTTTGTCATTATATTTTCATTTTAATACAATGAATTTCATTTTTTTAGGGGTCTCTTCTGAAAGAAAGTGAATTAACAGCAACACAGTTTCCTGGGAGTAAGCCAAGAAATCAAACGGACAGTCATAAAAATGCTTAGCATGTTAATTGTTTGCCTAATTTTATTGTTGTTATAAAAAAATATTTAATATGACATTAATGTTCAAAAGCAGTTCATGTTGAAAGTATGTAATGTAATTTATGATTTTGTTCATGGTGCATGGATGTTACATGACACATTATTTCTCAGAAACTATTTTCGAATAAAATGTTTTAAAATGAATCTTCTCCTTGTGTTGCCTTTATTTTAGCTGTCAGAATCACTTTTACTGATTGAACCACACTGATGTTAACGGTGATTAGAAGATCAAATAAAGAATAGAGAACAGATATAGATTTTGAGTATGTGTTCATATCCACTGCGTGTCACGAGTTGAGCACATATTAGCACAACTGAATTGGGAAATAGAGGGAAATGTGAGGAACTTCAAATGACTTGAAAAAAGGAACTACGAATGAATCAGCTCGACTGACGTTTCCTTTTTGTTTCTGATATACTCTAACGAAGTTAGCGCTGTTACCAGTTTCACTTATGAAACAAAGATAGAAACAGCCACAGACTATGACACAAGCAATGGCTGATGGACCAAGCGCTGTCGAGTTTGAGGATGATGAAGAGTGTTGGATGCGGCTGGAGGACCACAGAATGCTTCTCCTCAAGACTATTGAGCCTTCACGAATAATACCATACCTAAGACAATGTAGGGTGCTTAATAGTGAGGATGAGGAACAGATTTACAATGATCCAAGTCTGGTCATTAGACAGCGAAAAGTAGGTAGGTAACCTTCACACCACTACACGCTGACATTGTTGTTTTCCTTGTCTTATTTTTTTTTTTAAAGAGGCTAATTGTGTGTTCTCTAGGTGTACTCCTAGATATCTTACAAAGGACAGGTCATAAGGGCTATGTAGCATTCCTTGAGAGTTTGGAACTGGACTACCCTCAGCTGTATCAGAAAATAACAGGCAAAGAGCCGTCGAGGGTCTTCTCAATCCTTGTGGGTAGGTTTGCTATGAGCTAAAATGGGATAATGGTAGATAAATCAATGCCAGCAATAATAATCATAATTATTTATTTGTATAATTATTAATATGTGCCCATTTGGTTCTCACAATTAAGATACTGCAGGTGAGTCAGGATTAACTCAGTTTCTCATGAATGAGGTGACTCGGCTTCAGAAAGTGCTTCAGGATGAGCGCAAAGCAAGACTGGCGGCGTCTGCACGTATAGCCGAGCACGCTGACACCATACGCCGGCTGCAGACACGGGAATGTGAGCTTCACAAACAGCAAGAGCGTGTACAGCGCATGCGTGAAGAACGGGACCAGATGTGGGAAAAGGCACGGCACTTGAAGGATGAGAATTACAAATTGATGAGAGACATGAACCGACTGAGTGAGGAGAAGAATTCTGCTCTCATGTGTAATCGGGACCTACAGCTGGAGGTTAGACCATTTAAGAATGTATGACCAGTAGGTCATACGTTGCATCTACATGTGTATGTGTATGAAGTTTTTAATCAAGTAGTGAGAGTTTTTCTATTCTCAATCAGATCGAAAGGCTGAAGCACAGCTTAATGAATGCCGAGAGCGATTCAAAGCTTCAACGTAAACGTACTATTACCCTGAAAAATGCTATGGAGCAGAGGCCTAGCCAAGAAATGGTGTTGGAGCTTCAGAAAGAGAATGATCTTCTCCGAGCTCAAGTGCAGGAGCTTCAGAGCTCTTCCCAGGTAAAATAGCTTTTTTTTTTTTTTTTTTTTTTTTAAAGAAAAAAAAGGGCTGCACTCATACAGTAGATCTTGTTAAGTCGAACTGACTACCTAGGCCAATGATTTTTCCATCAGGTCCAAATCCCAACAGATAATGAGAAGCCAAGCATTGAGTCACTGGAAGATTTCAAGCATCAAAGCCAGGCACATGAAGAACTGGTCAATGAGCTTTATGAATTACGCAGGGGGCTACACGACGCTGAGGAGCTACGAGATAAGGTTTGTGTAAAAGGTTTACAATTTTTTTTTCATGAGCGTAGCTCTCTATATGAACATAGTCAACAGCGAACTGTTTGCTTGCTTATTATACAAATGTCATGTCTGCAGTACCTGGAAAGGAAGGATGAACTGGAACTGAAGTGTGAGATTTTAAAGAAAGACTCAAAAATGTACTGCATTCGAATGGAGGACATTTTAAAGCAGCTGGATGAAGTCATTAAAGAACGAGACAAGGTGATAAAATGACATCTGTAACCCTGCTTTGTGTTTGCATTGCACTCGTATCACGTCGAACACGAACCATGTACATGTTTATATTATGCTGTAAAGGTCTCCTTTTTTTCTTATTAATAAGGCAATTTCTTCACGAGAAGAGTACCATCAGGAGAACTGTAAAAACCTTCAGGACAAGGACCGTTACCGCAAGCAGCTCCGAGAGATGGGAGAACATCACGATGAGCTCCAGGTCCAGCTCTTCCGCGCTCAAGGAGAAATTCTTGCTCTTCAAGCAAAACTCCGGAAACAGAACCACTTCCACAAAGCACTAGGAGTAAGCCTTTTATACAGAACGCAATCACTCTTTTGCCATACGACATAACATGTTTTGCTCAGAAGTGGGAAATAACAGTTACAAGTACAATTCCTGAGTCTAATTTTTAAGTACCTGTACTTGTATTAGGTAAAATAAAAACTTTGATTGGACTTTTATTTTGCTGCATTTCATAAAGAAAAATCTCATTTCTCTAATCACATATTTGTAAAGTCATATTGGGACTTTTTCCACATCGGTAAAACTCAGAGTCGATTTAAAATTCTTTAATCAGTGTGCTGCTATATACTGTGTACTTTGTATTTATCAAGCTTGTGATTATTTACGTAATTATCATGCTAGCTAACATTTGAGAGATTAGCAATGAAGCTGTTGCTATTTAGCCCTCGCTCATATTTTCCTGTTTGTTTCTTGGTGAAAAGGAAACTAATTTACCAACATTAACTAAAATCATTGTGTGATTTCAAGCAGACGTTTTCTTCTACATGTGCTTACATACTATTAGTAAATGTTTATTTTAACTTGAGTAAAGAATTTGAAGCTGAAATTATTATTATTATTATTATTATTATTATTATTATTATTATTATTATTACTACTACAACCACTAGAGGATTAATTTAAATGTGTAATTGCACTATTCCTTGACTAAATAATTTGGGTACCACCTCTGGATTTTGGCTTTGATTCTGTGTATCACGATGTGATTTAAGTGTATGTCTCTGACTTATGACAAAGTTGGATCATTTATTCATAGCGATCAGACATTTTGTATAGTCACTCAGTACTAATATAATATAGTATAATATTATAATATCATCTAATTGTTCTCCCCCCTCCCCCCCTCCTAGAGTACAGAAGGAAACTCTTTTTGGAGCACAGTGGAGGTTAGTGTGACTTTCTTCTCTTCATAATATCATTCAACAGTGATTCAGAGAAAGTGATTCATGGTTTTGAAAGTATGAATCGGTATCACAGTCACAGCAGCTTGTTCCTGTTTTTGCTTTTGCATGAGAAATGTGTGAATGATTTTTTTTAAGCTTATTGTAACATCATTAAATGTAAATGTTAATTCAGAGAGCTCACTAAGGTAGACAGAAGAGTGGTTCTTCATTTAAAAAAAAAACAAAAAACCCAACAACGAATCACACCCCAGTTCCAGCAGCTTGTTTCCCCATTTTTTTGCTTTTGTTTGAGAAATGACTCTGCTTTTTTCTCTTTAGCTAAAAAGCCAAACAAGTGAGGAGGATTTCAAGGAGAGAGATGAGAAAGGTGCTTTCTACTTCTATTTTCTGCAATATATTTTATATTTCTTTCCTGTATTTAATATATGTTCTTTCTTATTGGTTTATGTCTGTAGCTGGTCTTCATTTGTACTGCTCTGCTTTTCTTCCATAAATTCTGTTTGAAGGATGTCTATCAATGTAACAAACACAGAATTTGAAACGTTTTGAAACATTTTTGCTTCTAGTTGTATCAAAGGCAGACCTAGTCAGACCAGACTTACCACAAAACCTAGTTCCTATCATTTTTTTTCATGGTTGGTTCGTTTCATGTTGGTTGGCATTTACTTTTCATTTTTGACCTCAGGTATAAGTGATGGTTCCCAAAGCCCAACCTCAGGGGAGTACAATGTCTGCATAAGTATTACACACCCATGTACTTCAGATGCCAAGGAAGACAGTTTACGAGTAATACAAGACCCAAATCTATTCAAAGTTCTGAATTTTAATTACAAAAGCTAAAATAATTAAAAGCTACATTAAAACTACAATAATTACATTAATTATATTAAAAGGGGAAATAAGCAAGACTGTTTTGCTTATATTTTAATATGGCTTAATTTACAGGAGCGGATGTTCACTGAGGAGGAACTGTCATCCAGCTACCCACCCAGGCCGAGATGCAATTTTTATTACAGGAGGTTGGTATACGCATTTTCCGTGACGTCACTGTGTCTCCAGCGAGACTGACACATGTGCTGCTGTGATTTTGCAGTGGTTTTTGAAATAATCTCACTTATTTGAATAAGGTTCAAGGTAAGTTCACTATCCCCACCATCCGGAGCCATTTTTAACAGTTTCTTCTCATGACAGGAAACGTGCCTTGAGAACAAAAACTACTGTTAAAGACTGTGCTAAAGAGTGCACACAGTGCGTTTTGGACAACTCCAGTGTGAGTGATAACACAGACACAGACGGGATTTGATATAAGCCTGACCAGGAGACGACATTTTGCACTGCCAAATAACCCACAGCAACCTACAGAGAAGACTGGAGACCATCAACCCCTATCAAACCAATTATAACCTTGGAATTATTGATGACATTGAATCTTAAAACAGTGCAATATGGTCAATTGAAACATGGTGTTTTGGAATTTCCTTAACATTTTAAGCATTTAAATACATACAGACCTATGTGTTGAATTTAATAATAAAGCTTATTGAGTTTACATATATTAGATATTAGCTGCGTAAGCCAGTACATAAGCTTGGTCAGTCACAACTAGAAGAAACTGCACTGGTCTCTGTTTTGACGATTGTCTGAAGATCCAATAAACCTCTCTTCTCTAAAGTTGTGTGCCTCCACGTCGCTCAATTTTCACCAGAACCTGGGATTGGAGACCACTCAAATCCAACAAACACCATTCCACAGCCTTCTCTCTTTTCTGTTATATTTCAGGACCCAACTGCCTGCAAATACTATGCCGTCAAATACTGCCAGCTCTTGACTAATTGACTTTTTTTTGTGGCAGGGGTGAGTCCAGAGAAACATATAGGTACTGTACTCTCTACCCACCCCATGCAAATCTGGAATGCAGTGGTCATCAACCTTGTTCCTGGAGATCAATACATTCCTGAATACTTTAGCTCCAATCATAATCGTGCCCAGCTGACCATCTAATCAGTGCATTAAGAAATTCTTGATCAACTAAAATAGGCGTGTGTTTTTGGTTGAAGATGAAACCTGCAGGAAGGTAGATCTCATGGAAGAGGTTTGGTTACTTCTCTAATATCTAATGTTTGTGGTAAATGAATTAGATTTTATGCTTTTTTTTTTTTAATACATCTACAAATTGATTGAGGTACAGACTTCATTCAATATAATGTTCATGGGACCTTTATACTTGATGGGTGATTCCATGATTGGTATTCCACATTTTTGTGTCCCACAGCATTGAACGTTCACTCGACCCTGTTACCTGAGCACATTCACCCCAATGAAATATTTGGAGTGTTCCACATGTTCACCAGTATCCAAATTTTCTGAAAGTCATGGGAACATTCTTTTTCTTGATTTTCAATGATACTATAATATTGATTGACAAGGTCACTGAAAGTAAATCAATATTTTAGAAAGACTGTAATGTCCTCATGCTAGTTAACCACATTTTGTGTATTTGCCATTCAGCAAAGAAAGCTTGAAAGAAAGTTTGGGGGGAAAAAAGAAGAGGTCTTTTCTTAGAACTAATGTTGAAAAATATAAAGTTACTTTTGTAAGAGTTACAAAGGCTAAATGGCACCACAATCGTAAAATCACCGTGATACAAACAATCTATTTGTGCTAATTATGATGTACTACTGGGTGGCACAGAGGGTATAATCCGGTTTAATCCGGCTACCGTCTGTGTAGAGTTTCTGTGCATGTTCTCCTATCTGTGTATGTTTCCTCTGAGTTCTCTGGTTCTCCGCCTACCTCCGAAAAACGGCTAAGTGTGAATGGGTGCATATGATGCCCTGTGATGGACTGGTGTCCCACTCAGCATGTCTCAGGATCCAAAGCAACCCTGACCAGGATAAAGCCGTTACTTAAAATTAATAAAAGACTTTCTTTACCACCTCAGCACATGTACCCAGTAATTACACAGTAACTCCCTGCTACACAAAAATGAATGTCTATCTTTTTTAATTAATTACCTCAGACTGATGACCCCCCGCCCTGCCGGGCATGAGGATGCTTAGAGTACTATTAAGAGAAATGAGTATGTTGTGCAGCAGGTAATGTCCTTGTTGTGGTTTTACTGAGGACATGCTGCTCCACCTGCTGGCGCCCGCTCACACTTTTTTAATCACCTACTGGAAAGAAGAGATGAAGACTATCCTTGTGACAGGGAAGATGATGGGAACAGCACTGGTGATAAATATGAAGATGATAATGCTAATAATGATGACACATGTTCAGGGCACAATAAGCAGAATGGTACAGAGGAAAGGAAGGACCAGAATTATTCTTGTGACAGGGAAGATGAGGGCTCAAAAGGTTGACTGGAAGTGCTGCCTATGAAAATCATTTTGAATTTCTTTGGCTCCCATCCACAATCTAAACATGTACATAGATAAATTAAAAGAAAACAAATAAAAATGTCTGAAATATTAAAACATTCATGTATAATCAGTTCTTTTAATCATTTCATTAATAGGACATCTATTATTTTATTGTTTTTTTGTTTTTTTTAAAGAAAACCATTCAATCCAGTACGGTTCATTTTGACCCCCTTTATGTATTCGTCAAGGTTTTTTTGGTTCATGCATTGTAGGGTTAAATAATCTAAAAAAATCTAAAAGGTGTACGTCATGCCTGACACCTAGATGAACACATTACAGTTGGCTTTGTGACTGTAAGTCATTCCCTTCAAAAGCTATTCAGCTTTAAATTATGGTATATTTTGTGTATGGGCCCATTCTGTACTGAAATTCATATCTGATTTACATATGATTTAATAGTTTATTTTAATAAATATAAAAAATCTAAAAGGTGTGTGTCATACCTGACACCTAGATGAACACTTTACAGTTTGATGTGTGACTGTACATCATTCCCTTCAAATGCTCTTCAGCTTTGAATGATGGTCTGTTTTCTGTATGAGCCCATTCTTTCGTGAAATTAATATAAAATGTGATATAATAGTTTATTTTATTAAATATCAAAAATCTAAAAGGTGTGCGTTTTAGAAACGTGTTTAACAATGTCGTGTGTAACTTTAGAGACGGTCCCTTAATTTCCGCATATCTGCGAATGTCGAACTTCGCGCGTGAAGCCAACTTTATGGGAGTCCTTGTCACCATGGCGACGGGGAAACGATGGAGCTGTTAGCCTGGAGAATGGATTTACTTTATCAGGACGTTTAAAACTCACCTTTCAAATCAACAACAACAACAATAATAATAATAATAAAAACACGAACGAGGAGCTAACGTTTTTCCTGCTCTCAAAATTAGCGACGTACTTCTCATAGTATCTCATTAACGGTTTAATCACCGCCGCACGTTGTTAGCAGGTTAGCTAAAATAGCTAACATTAGCTAGAGTTAGCCACTGCACTAGCCATGGGTGAGATTCGTGTTGTTCCGAGCGGAAAGATTTACCGACAAATGTTTGACGCTCAGGTAAGATGATATTTTAGAGGTATTTTAAGGGTACTTCACTTTTATTTATTTACCTAGAGAACGCAGTGACGCATGATAAGGTTATAGCTCGATACCTAATAGACAGTGTTTGGCAGTAGCCAAGTTATTGTGTACAAATTTGGAAATTCTCCAATAGTTTCTGTTCTAAAAGGTAAGTATTAGTTTATCATTTCTCTTGGAGTACAGCAGGACAACAAAACAAAAATAAAACAAGCAAACAAACAAAAAAAACAACAACATCATGTGCTACACTTTACGGCCAAAAGTTTGTGGACATCTGACCATCATACACCTGTGTGTGTTTGTAGAAAATCCCCATTGCAGATTTAATCCACTCTATTTGGTGTTATAATAACCTCCACTCTTCTGGGAAGGCTTCCCACTAGATTTTGAAGCATGGTTGTGGGGATTTGTGCTCATTCAGCCATAAGGTCGAGCGGTGATGGTGAAGAGGCCTGAGGTGCAGTTCCAGTTCATCACAAAGTTGTTCAGTGGGGTTGATGAGGTCAGGGTTCTGATTGATTTCTTAGTTCTTCCACTCCAGTCTGAACAAACCATGTCTTCATGGAGCTCACTTCGTGCTCAGGGCCTCTTAGTTCCATTGAAGGGAAATTGTACGTCTACAGCATACAAAGACAGATTTATACAGTTGTGTGCTTCAAACTTTGTGGCAACAGTTTGAGGAGGAACCACATATGGGTGTGATGTTCAGGTGTGTCTCTCTTTCTCATTCTCTTTCTGTCTCGTTCTCTCTCTCTCTCCCTGCATCGCTGTGTGTCTTTGGGCCCAACGTACTTTTCAATAAATATTATCATAGTTCACGTTATAAGAAGACAAGAGTAGATTAGATTAATGTTAGTATGTTAGTGTTGGCGGATTATGAATTAGTTGTTGTTTTTTCTCTCTGTAGGCTCACTTGTCTCTGTCTCTTCATGAGAGGAGGAGGCAGCGTGCTGCACATGCAGGTTGTCTGAGTGGAGATAACACTGATACTGGATCCCATCAGCATCCTTTAAGGAGTCAAACTGAGCAGTGCTCTGAGGACACCATGAGGTACAGTACATTTGTAACTCTCTTGTTCATGATTGATTATAGATTATCTCACTGTGAGGTGGTAATACACCCTGGCTCGATCACAGGGCACAATGCACACACACTCACACAATCATTCACACAGACTATGTCGTGCATATTTGTAGTATGTTTCTGTAGCAGGTCAGGATCAAACCAGAGATCCTGGACCCCTGCTGCACCACTGTGCCACCCTAACTGAAACTGTGACGGAATAAATGAACATTCCCTATATTCTTTTATATGTAATATGCTCCTTGGCAGAAACCAGCTGTTTTCAGGAACGAAACCTGCATTAAGTGTAGACCAGGATGATCAGGAAGAGACCACAGGACTGCCTGACCGTGTCGGTTGGTAGAGTTCATGAATAATCTTAAAACATGGATCACATTCATGTTGTTTTATGGGGCAATAACAGTCGATTCTTTTGCAGTTTCGGAAAAGTCGGGCTCAGACATCATTGAGCGACTCATGGAGAAAAAACAAAGGGAGCACATGGAAGCTGTCACTCAGCTCCAGAGGGATCTTATTGAGCTCAGTGCGGTATGTAATATATGTATATACAGTATCTCACAAAAGTGAGTACACCCCTCACATTTTTGTAAATATTTGATTATATCTTTTCATGTATCAACACTGAAGAAATGACACTTTGCTACAATGTAAAGTAGTGAGTGTACAGCTTGTGTAACAGTGTAAATTTGCTGTCCGCTCAAAATAACTCAACACACAGCCATTAATGTCTAAACCGCTGGCAACAAAACCCTAAGTGAAAATGTCCAAATTGGGCGCAATTAGCCATTTTCACTCGCCAGTGTCATGTGACTTGTTAGTGTTACAAGGTCTCAGGTGTGAATGGGGAGCAGGTGTGTTAAATTTGGTGTCATTTCTTCAGTGTTGTCACATGAAAAGATATAAACAAATATTTACAAAAATGTGGGGATACTGTATGTGTGTGTGTATATGTGTATATGTGTATATGTGTGTGTATATATATATATATATATATATTTCAGTACTGTAGATTCAACGGTTATTATAATATTACTGATGCTTGCCCCATATTGCATGTCTAATTGTCTAATTTAATAACTTTCTCTCTGTTTTGTTCAGGGTTATGAGACATTGTTGAAAGAGACTGGGGAAGATTTCCTTCTCAAACTGTCAGAATATGATGAGGAGGTGGAGAGATTGATGCATGGTGATGATTTAGAAGCCTTGAGCTTTCAGGTGATATAGTATGGATTGCCATTGATCTTCTACCCGACACGTTGTTGGAATTGTGAGCTTGTTTGGAAACTTACAATCGTAATTCTCACTCAGGATCTACACAAGATTTGGACCTCTGTGAGCCACGAGTTTGCTATGAGGAGAAATTGTATCCAGGAGTTGGATGAGTTGCTTGTCAAATATGAGATTGAACGAGCAGCAATGGTAGAATATCAAAATGGAGTTCTTATTCTCATCGAGTACTGACTTGGTGTATCTACAGTATATAATGTATAACTTGTCTATGCTTTCTAGATAGCTGCAGTGCTTAGGAAATACACAATGACACTTGAAAAAATCAGTTATGTGATGCCTGGTGATGTCCACCGTCTAATTAATAATGAGGCTATGGTAGGTCACCTTTTTTTTTGAAAACTAAATCATTGTTCTATTAAGCATCCTATGTTAAATTCATTGTATCTTTTTTTTTTTAAAATAGATGATGAATCAAGCATTACTAGCAAACAGACGAGCTTTAGCCAAACTACGTTTGAACCTGATGGAGAAAGATTTGCAGAAAGAGGTTCTTTACCACATGAGATGGGAGACAAAGCTTCAGGACTGGAAAAAAATGAAGGTTGTTACCGCAGTAAGCCAGTTTAAGTAAGTCCATTGCAAGGCAGGGCTCTTAAAGCTAGTATGTGTTAGCATATCAAATCTAGAAAGAAAAAACTCTGTAGTGTTACTATGCTTGAAATCATACAAATCAAGGAAAAAACACAATATAACGACTTATTATTCATTTCCAGAGACTTCATGAACAGCCCTGAGATTCAAAACCCCAAAAATGTACAAGACACTTTCAGCACCATGCGGACAAAACAAAAAGTGTACAGTGAGCAACGGCTCAAAATCTTAGAGCAAGTCAGGTTAGGAATTCAATATAGTATTGCGCAATTTAAAAATCGAGATCATTCGAAGGTGAACATCATTTAAAAATTCACTTCTTTTGTTTCTACTTAAAGAAATATGACCCCACCAAACTGCTCAAAATCATCCACTGCTGAATGGTACTCCTCTTTATCTTCAGTTAATGAGCAAATTGGTAAGAATGCGCTACTATCCACACATACATATATATATATATATATATATATATATATATATATATATATATATATATATATATATATATATATATATATATATATATACACACACACACACATATATATATACACACACACACAGATATATATATACACACACATACATATATATATATATATATATATATATATATATATATATATATATATACACATACATATACACAGTACTGGTCAAAAGTTTGTGGACACTCGACTGAAATGTTTCTCATGATCTTAAAAACCTTAAATGTGTGAAATCGGTGTTGTACAGAAAAATATAATTGTGCCATTCATTTCTTTCATTAGAAAACCAACATGTTATTTACAAAAAAAATACTTTTTTTTAAATGGTTGATTTGGAGCGAAATATTCAGAAAAGCAGCCAATAAGAGTCCAGCGTAGGTGTGAACTCCTTTAATACTGTTTAAAAAGCATCTCGGGGAATTTCTCAAGAAATCAGTTGAGAAAATGCCAAGAATGCATTTCAGGAAATTCTCGGCAAAAAGCGTGTCTACTTTGAATATTAAATAATTTTGATTTATCTTAGATTTTTTATCACAACATAATTCCCATAGTTTCATTTGTGTTATTCCAGAGTTTTGATGACTTTATTATTATTATTATTATTATTATTATTATTATTATTATTATAATAAAATGTGGGGGAAAAATGTAAATAAAGAATGAGTGTTTCTAAACTTTTGACTGGTAGCGTATATAATACAATTACATTTCTAATTAATTTACTGACTTTGTGATTGTTTTGCACTTTTTTTTCAGATCGCATGCACACCGAGACCTTGACAAAACTGCATGAATATTACGAGAATACCTGGCAAGACTGTTCTCTGGAAGTTGAACGCTTTAAGGTTTGCATAACTTTTGGCATTTTATGTTTTAGTATTTCATTTAATTGTATGAACTGAAAGCAGAATAAACTTGAATCATGGACTCGCACAGAATGAACTGTCTACCTGCGGACTCACATCAGACGAGATACAGGAAATCGTTAATTGTGAGATGGTGCCTCTTATTGGCAAGTGCCAGACCCAAGAAGAGGAACGTTTAGCAGCAATGGAAGTAAGTTAAAATGAAAATATATCGTGAAACCTCATGCTGTGTGTTTGATGTTTGATGACCATTTATAATGAAGCCATGTTTAATACTGTACAGAAAGCACGTGAGGGTTTGGCCAAAACTGCTGCATTCTTGAGTAAGTCTTTGTTCGAGTTTGCGCGTGGGGCAGCTAATGTCTGGGAGATGCACAGTGCAGGTCTGCAGAGGAAAGAGCAGCAGCTGCAGAATTATCTAGAGGAAGTCCGCAAGAACTATGAAGAAAAGAATCAAGTGAGACTTGAGATAAACGTGTGCCTTGAGATATAGTTCTGTTAAGTTCAAGTAATCGAGGAAAGATCGTAAACCTGTGGACATCTGATGATGCAGATGCATGTCTTTTTTTTAATTATTATTATTATTGCCTATGGTTTGTAGAAAAAAGAGGCTCGGTTGGATGTGATGATGGACAAACTCCGGCAGGAAAGCACAGAGGAGGCCCTCCAAGCTGCACTGGAGCAAATACTTAAGTTTTTAGAGGAAATTAAAGAAGGGTAATTAGAAAAGGATTGGTTTATGTCCGTGTTGTAATCACCGTAGGTTTATCTTACATCACATTTTTCTACTTTCACAGGTATGTCAATTTCTATAAGGAAGGTGTTGATACAGTGGAGCGTTATCCTGTAATGGTCCTAGAAGAAATCCACGCATACAGCGTAGCAGTCAGTCAATACTTCAGCGTCAAAGAAATATACAGTCAGGTACAGTTCAAGCCATCGTTTAGTTAAAATGTAATTATTAAGTGGGGCTTTGAATAATTCAGTGTCTGTTTGGATATTCTAGGACCCAGAGGAGCTTCAGATACTTTATCCTTCACTTACCCTGCGTGAGTCAGAAGGTCTTAATGTCGTTTTTCATTTATCAAGTGGTACGCATTTAATAATACGCATTTACGTACTTGATCTCCCGCTATTCTGTCTTTCCTAGGTGCAAGTCGCATAAAGAAGTCGCCGCCCTCAGTAAATCTTTCCCCAAATGCTTTCCAGAATGTTACTCCTCAAGCACACACTCCTGATTTATCCCACGCTGAGGTACATGTTTGTGCACACTTCTCTCCACCTGTTGCCTACTACACTGCTTTACTTGCCTTTTTAAAAACATGGTGTCTCTCTTTTTTTTCTTCTTCTTTTCTAGGAGAATATCGATTATTTCTCACAGGAGCTCAGAGACTCTCAAAGCGAAACTTTCACAACAGCAAAGGGAAACGTCTACAGCTGCCCCGTAATCCAGTGTGATGACGCAGAAGAGCATTTGAAAGTTATGGAAGTGGAAGCAGTTTTGTATCCAGAAAGCCTCATAGTGGAATTACAAAGAGAGTAAGATGAAAATTTTCAAAGCAACGAAGTAATCACGTGTTATTCCACTACCCGAGTCTGACTTGTGTCCCAATGTCACAGTGTGAGAGAGAAATTCTTTAATCACCTTGAGGAGAGGAGCCAGGAGGTTCTGAATCACACAGTGGTCATCATGGACGCCAAGAAAGAGAAGCTAAAGTCTGAACTGGATCTCCGCCTCCATCTCCATCAGCCTCGAGCCAAGAGGATTGAGATGGACATTCACAATGTCCGAGCAGGTGTGATGAAATTCTGTTATGTGAACGTTTTGTTTGTTTTTTGAAAACCCGTTTGTCTGTTTGTGAACGGTGTCTATCGTGCCACCAGCTGAACTGATCTTGCATGAAGATCGTGTGGATCGACACTGCAAAGGCATTCTTCAGGCTCTAGCTGATTTGCGAACCGACTTCGACAACCTCCAGGAGACACGGCGCAAACTAAATGAAGGCTTTCGTGCTAAAATCCACAGCAAGGAGGACACATTATACACTGCTACCAAGTCTTACACGTAAGTACTTCTGTCTGTATGTTTGGCCGTGCACTAATACACTGGTTTTTCTGTTCCATGCTTTATCTATGTGCTTATGTGCATTTTAACAGGCTGGTGAAACTCAGTGCTTCAGTACAAAGCAGCTTGGCTGAACACATGAATGGCATCCAGGAATTACAGAGGCAATTTAGACAAAATGTGGAGATCAAATTTGAGGGCCTTAGAGAGGCCAATGCACAATTAATGAAACATTTCAAGTAGGTTCATAATGTTTTTCTTCTTTTACTTTGGAAACACCAGTTATCAAATCTATGACCATTCTCTTTTCTTTAAAGGCTGTTTGTCGAAGGAGGTAATTTTACCCCGAAAGAGATTGAGAAATACAGAAAGCATCTAGAGAAGGTGGCTAAGCGCATTGACTCAGCTGACGAGGCTCTAATGCTGGACATGAAGGGCACAGAGTCCAAATACCTGGACCAGGTACAGTACACAATATGCAGTGGCTTACTGAATAATAATTCTACTCAATCGTTTACTAAATGTTAAATGATCAATGTAAGCAGTAAAAGTGACTTTTTTGTTACTCCGGTCAGGCCAAAGAGGTCATCAGTAAGTTTGAAGAGAAGCTCCAGTTTCTGAAAGTGGATCTAATGTTTCTTGAGAAAATCCAAAGTGTACTCACAAACACCCAAGTCCAGATTAAAGCAGAGGTACTTTAAACATTTTGTTGGCTGTTAGGAATTCTCTCCCACCAGTATTAGTCTAACGAAATATGCTTGCAGGCCATGAAGAGCAACACTCACAAAAAAATGATCAGCACCGTGATGAGTAAACTGAAAGATAAGCTTGAAGCCTACACCCAATGCTGTCCGGATAACGGGGTAAATTCCGCTTCTATTGATCACAAGCACGCCTTAAGTATGGAAAGTAGATGCAATTCGAATGGCCGGTATGTAAATACTTCAAACGAATGTGTTACAGGTAACATCTGGTGACATTTCTGGTTTAACATCTACCCTGATAGAAGAACTCAGAAAGAGAAGTCAATATCTAGACTGTTATCTGGTATGTTAGTGCACAACTACTCATTAGTAGTCTGTATTAAAGTCTGTTCTATGAAGATGATGAGGATAATGATTATGGTCAACTCATCACTATGATCATCATCACTGTCAATATTATTTGACCGCAGGACCCTTCTATGGCTGTTCCACTGCCTGACGCTCCTCTGCAGGGGGCATTTGCCGTGGCAGCTCGTCCACGGTCCCGTAAGCAGGAGCAGGTGGGAAGCCCAGCTGCGGATCCCCTTCTCCAGCCCAGCTGCATGGGAGGTGCCTTCATGGAAGACAAGGCTGTAGAGGTGGTCAGAGGACTGCTAAGGTAAAGAAAAAAGCTTAACAACAGAATTTGAAGAAAGATATTTCTTCACATTTACATGATTTAAAAAAAAGAATTCGACACTACTAATTCAACAACAGCTAACGCAAATCTCTTAGCTTCTGCTTGGTAATTTCTAAACACCAGTACTGCTGTTTTTTTTTTTTTTTTTTTTTTGTACTTTTTCTTTTTCTATGGGGTTTCAACATTTTGGTAATGCCCACCCACAAGGAACACAATGTTTTTCAACTCAAAGTGAAACTGAAAAAAAGGAAGAAGTGGTTCAAGACACACATTACACAAGATATATTTTCCCCCCCAAATTTCAGGATAAGCAAATCTCAAACCTGCCAAGATGCCAGTGTAGGTCTTAAAGAGGCAAGCTCAGCAACAGTAACAGGTACACCAATGTTTTCTTCAATCCTCTGAACGGCCTGCTCGTTTCACAGTGTGTAACAGTAATTGTTTACATGCACACCAGTAGTCTGCCAGTCAGAGCAAGATATGATCACATAAACTGCATGGTTTGACAGTTAAAATTTGACTAAATTCTTACCTCTGAGATTTTGTCCACTTCCTGAAGCTACCAAAAAACAACAACCTTGCAGTATGTTTTAAAAAAAGGGAGTATGTGGCATGTAGATATGTCATAACATGGGCTTTACACATTGTAGTTGAGTCAGATTATTCCTGGTGTTCATGTAAACGTGAGAATAAATGAATAAATCTTTTGGTTAGGTCTCATTTCTTAGAGAAATGAGTTAAGCTATTGCGTGCATGTAAACACAGCGGTTTCGTTTCTAACCCATCAGCTCCTGCCAGAACAAGCTCTCCTCCAGAGTCAGTTAACTCACAGAGGTCAGTTTTCACCTCACCACAGCTCATTTTCTATCAGACATTATTAAAATATTCTAGGAAGATGCTTTCACAGGCAACATCGTTGTTCTATGTACTTCTTTGAGAAAAGTATTGAGTTAATATCAGTCAACATTTGAACTTTTTTTTTTTTTTTCTTTCAGTGTAAGGAGGTTGACCAAACCCACTCGGTTCGATAAGAAGTTTCAAGTGTTCGGCCCTAAACCTGATGAGCAACAGGAAATGTAAATGTTAACGTGTTTTTTTTTATATATATATATATAGATACACTTTACTCATAGTAGAATATATTATGGTAACAGAAGGCTTTTTATTAATTTGCATTCTTTCAGCCTCACTTTTAAGGGTTTGATCACTAACATTCTGTGGGAAGCCAACGACCTTCTCCTTCAGGCGGCTGAGGTACGCCCGGCTCTTTGATTATAGTACAAATAATAAGCGCTCGAATGTTTTGAACAAATTCAGATGAAGTCGCTTCACTTTCAGGACTTCTACAAGAAGAAGGAGCGCCGCTCGGTCAGCCGTCCTCAGTATATTCAGGAATCTTTTGAGCTGTGTGCCGAGGACTTGAACAAAAGGCTCCTTGTCTACCAGAGTCAGTCTCACGAGTACCACCGTGGCTGTGTACAAGGTCAGCCTCTCCCTTTCATGATGCTAAATAACTAATTCAAGCTTTTATAATCTCTAGACTTTGGATTGTAACGGATCACTGGGCAGATAGTTCAGAATGTGAACATTTTCATTCCTACCAGGAAAAGCATTTTACCATAGATTTATTCAAGCTACACTGCCTGACTGTCTCATTCCCAATGATTACTGTAATAATGTTTAGCACTGGTATATGTCACTGAAGCAATATAACTCATCCTGCGCACTTTGCTGAGCCAGTGAAGGATTTTCTTTCTTATGTTATTTTAGTGATACATTTTGGAATAGTTATTTGTGGCCAGGAGTCCATGAAAGCACAACTGGGCCTCTCTGGGAGGGAAGAACACCATTCTTCTCTCCTGGACACTACCCATCAAAAGTTTAGACACACTCATTCTTTATTTACATTTTTTCCCCACATTTTACTATAATAATAAAGTCATAAAAACTCTGGAATAACACAAATGAAACTATGGGAATTATGTTGTGATAAAAAAAAAAATCCAAAATAAATCAAAATCATTTAATATTTTATCCTCAAAGTAGACACACTTTTTGCCTAGAATTTCCAGAAATGTATTCTTGCCATTTTCTCAACCAATTTCTTGATTTTTTTATTTTTTTTAAACAGTATTAAATGAGTTCACACCGACGCTGGACACTTATTGGCTGCTTTTCCGAATATTTTGCTCCGAGTCATCTGTTTAAAAAAAAATATTGTTTTGTAAATAAAATGCTAGTTTTCTAATGAAAGAAATGAATACGTTGGCACGATTATATTTTTGTCTACAACACCGATTTCACACATTTAATCATACACCTTCAGATCAAAAGCTTATTAACATCATGAGAAGCATTTCAGTCGAGTGTCCACAAACTTTTGACGGGTAGTGTACATCAGAGCAACACACAGCCAGTGATGGGTATCTGATAATTTATGTATTCACAAGACAGTACTCTCCCTTCAAGCGTATTCAGCTGCTACATGAGTGGGAAATGGCGCCTAAATTCAGGGAAAACTATCAAAATTACTTAGTCATTTTTCAAAAAGTACTTGTTGAACCTTGCCTATTCACGGTTCTTGGGTCCTTTATTTGACTGAATATACTTTGAACCATTTGTTATAATTTCCACAGATTTATATTTGTACGATTACTGCTCATAAATACGTAATGTTTATCGGACTCGTAATGAAAACATGCTGTAAAATTAATTAAAGGTTCATTCTTGCTTTTATTCCATGTTTAGAGTTCTGTAAGCAGCTGAAGACCATTGAGGAGATTGTCTGCGAGATACCTGAAGCGCTTCTAACAAAACTGAGGGATCAGCATTTGGAGGACCTGAGTCGGAGTTTGACGCTCGTCCGCCAGCAGTTTGAACGGACTTGGCAACAAAGTGAAGAAAAGAAGGTGAGTGGAATTACTCAGGGTATGCTATACCGCTTTATTCTACAGTATGTGTAATATTTGAATAAGTTGTCCACTCGCTCTCCTCAGAGAGAACACCGTGGTAAGCTGTGTGTACGTCTGAACCACCCGGCTTGCGAAGAAGAACTGAACAGGCTGGTCGCAGCTGAGGATGACCGGCAGGAAGAACAGAGGAAGGCTACTGAGAATAACAGACTGGAACTCCAGGTCATACACACTTCACATTGCCACTTCCACTCTTCCACTGCACTATAAATTGTAACTTTTTTTTTTCCCCTCTCCTTCCTAACAGGCCTGTATTAAGAAGAACGCAGATGCGTTTGTGACTGCGCTCGCCACGTTGACGGAGCACTTGCTCTTCCAATTGGACAACATCGTGACCACTGACGAGATCCAAGGTGGATGTAAGTGGTCTGTGATGAGGCTTGGGTTGTTTTGGAAAGGTTCAACGAATCTGACCTGAGAACGCTTTCTGTTCGCAGCGGTAGAACCAAAGCGGGAAAACATCACGACGCTTGTACGTCGAACACAAGCGGGTACTCTACAGGAGGAGCGCAAGGAGAGACCTTTATCAGAGAAAGGGAGCAGGTTCAGACTGATAAGAGAGATCATGTATAACAGGTGCAGTTAGCGGTGCGAATAAGATTACGGTTTTTTGTTGATTTTCCTTTTACAGAGCGTGGCCAGGAGTTAGTTACTTTGGAACCACTGACGGTTCATCTGTCAAGCAACAGAAACGAGAGACCGCCACCATCACTACAGCTAAAACCACAAGGGCACAGCTTAAGGTTATGGAGGTTCGAAATGCACTGCATCAGGTAAATGCACAATACTGCATTTCTAGGCTGCAAAACAACACCACTTCTTATGTTAAGAATTTCTTCTCAGCCTGAAATCATGATGTTGGTATTGTTGACTGCATGTATCTGTTCGACCCCAGAGTTATGAACAGAAGATCATGGAGGAGTTGGAGAGCTTGGAGATATCCAGGCAGGAACAGGAGGCAGAGTTGTTCCACTGGAAAGAGCATTGGAGAAACGAACTAAAGATACTCTCTACACTCAAATCAGAATAACTGAGGGATTAGTGGAGAGATGTCAGTTATATACAGTGCATCCGGAAAGTATTCACAGCGCTTCACTTTTTCCACATATATACTTATGTACATGTGCTTTTTTGTTTTTTATTTTTAATAAATCTGCAAAGATTTCAAAAAACTTCTTTCACATTGTATTTATGGGGTACTGTTTGTAGAATTGAGGAAAATAATGAATTTAATCCATTTTGGAATAAGGCTGTAACATAACAAAATGTGGAAAAAGTGAAGCGCTGTGAATACTTTCTGGATGCACTGTATATTTTATTTATATTTTCATATAAAATATAGAACACGCAAAATGTTTCCATCTTGATTAGAGACGTCTTTTTATAATAACTATATAGAATAAGACATACAGTCGCATACCAAGTAGCATTGCTGCCTCGCAGCTCACAGGTCCCTGCTTCGATCATGGGCTCGGATTAATGTCTGTTTAGAGTTTTGCACGTTCTCGCAATGTGGGTTTCCTTTGGAAAGCCATTCCTTCAGATGGATTGATTGGTGTTCGTTCCAATCAGGATAAGTTCCAGATCCACTCTGACCATAGTCGAGCATAAAAAAAGAAGAACAAATGAGCTTTATTTAAAAGAAACTTTATTTCCCAATTAAAAACTTACATTAATTGTTTACACTTTTTTTTTACTTGTGCTGAGAGAGGGGAAAAAAATATACAATTTAGTGTATTTAATTTAATATAGTGTTACTTGATAAAAAATAAAATCTGAAAATATTGCGGAAGTAAAAAACAAACAAAAAACATTGTGTATTTTCAAGTATCGTTGATTAGTGTTGCGCAAAGATGAATGAAAGCTTGATACAGCAGTGAAAGTTCTGAGACAATCTCAAGTACAAACAGTGAAACTGTAACGCTCTCTTTTGCTATATAATCATGGTTAATTCACAGTGATAAAGTTGCTATCTAGACTACTGTAGATAATACAAATTTTATACAAAAATATTTAATACTTAATAGAACAGAGTATGTTCAGATTCAGCAGCTCTTAGAGATGAAGCCCTACAAATATTCTAGGCACATTAATTTCCAGGACCTTGGATAGTGCTCTTGTGTTATTATAAACCATTTAGACTCAATGTTGTGTTCGACTAAGTACCTTCTTATAAAGCAACTTGAGTACATTCTAATAAAATCATGATCGGACTCAACATCTTTCGTTCTACGGCTCTGAACGTCCTCTTTGTTTCAGTTCTGTGGTATATGTTCTTGGGAAAACATGAATGTTCAGAGAGTAGAGCGTCAGAGATCATCGTTTATGGAAGAGTATATCCCAGCTGTCTCTCCATCGCAGTGCGTTCAGCTGCTCTGGGGTGAGCTCAGGCTGGCCGTATGTGAGAGGGCTGAAGGTGCGATAGCAAATATACACCGAGCACAAAGCTGCCAGGATTACTCCACCAAATGCCTTCTGGTGCCAAGGAGATCTGGGGGGAGTAGAAAAAGATGAGTTTCTACACAAGCAGTTCTGAGAAAACATTGGTGACGAACATAACATTTCTCTCCAGAGTCACCTCAGTGTGTGAGTGTACAGGTGCTCCACAACAACAGGGATCTGCAGAATTTGGAAAGTGAGAGCTGGGAGATAGTGGTACAGAAACAGTGTTTTCTCCATCAGAAAGAAGGGCAGGTAATTGACAGCCCATCCTCCAGAGCACACAACACCCGCCAGCACCAGCTGCTCCCAAGAGGCTAAACGTGGGCAGAGCAAAGTGTAAAAAAATAAACAGGAGTTAAAAGATCAGCCATGATCCACAACAGTTCTCACAAAGCCAGTGCGTGACATATTTTCTATAATGGGTGATGTTTCTTTATATAATGTGACCTTTATATAATATAATATAAGGCCATGTACCACTTTACTTATATCAGAATGGAATTTAACCTGCACAAAGTATAAATCACCACAACTATTTTGTTCTGCAATTTACTTTCAAAACATCATACAAATTTGTACATAAAGCAATATCATTACATTTGGAATATTTAAAAATGTCTCTTTTTTTATTGTTAAACAAAGTCAGGCCTTCAAATAATTTGTCAAAATATTATGTAACGGATTTAAAATCATTTATGCAATTATCCAATTAGTCAATTCTTCCTCAAGGAGTTTTCCTTGCCACAGGATTGCTCATGAGAGATATATTTACACATTTAAAATTTATATCCTGAATGTATTTCTTTCTGTAAAGCTGCTTCGAGACAATGTCCATTATTAAAAGCGCTATACAAATTGAATTGAATTGAATAATTGGTCATGCTCAGTACTAGCGTGGTGGTCCTAATAAAGTTGCTGTGTGTGTATATAATCAAAGGGAATACAGTGCCCTCCATTAATATTGGCAGCTGTGGTAAATATGAGCAAAGATGGCTGTGAAAATTTGCCTTTATTGTTTAAAACTCTTCATCTTTTATTCAAAAAAATTCACAGAAATATGCTGTTCGCGTGGATATCAAACAATTGTACGTGGGCTACAGATCATAAGGATAAAAATTAGGGCAAACAAATCAATGCTTCCCATAAATAAAGGAACACAAATATAAAGTAGTTGTAGCTTCTTTTTTTTTTATTTCTTTAAATTTTATTTAGCTTTTTAGATGGGAAATTAATACAAACAGTATCACTATTTTCACCTCAGATGCAACCTACCTTCAGGGATGTCCTCTATTTTCCGCCGTCGTCTCAGCAGATAAGTTAAAAACAGGACCGCGTAAACGAGAAGTGCAAGGTTTGCAAGCGTCCAAGTGACTATGTTTCCTATCAAGTGGATTTGGGCCTGGAGGAAATGATGGGAGAGGATTACATATTATACACAAGAATATATTACAGACTGTCCACAAGACTGTATAGACGAACGTATAAAGAACATACATTACTTGATGGATGAAGCCAGTATGCGATGTTGGTATCCATGGTGATCCATTCCAAGGGTAAGGAGCTGTATTTGTGTTCTGACTCTTCATTTCTTACAGTCAGCATCTTCCACTGTCACAAGAAATATTTTAAGCAACTCAAACTCACAGAAGTTCATAAAAATCATACTGTCTGATTCATTATCACCTGCAGTTCCATGAACTTAGCCATGAACGTGAGGTTTCTGCTGAAGTCAACATGAGTAGGGGACTTGAGCTCAAGTTCTCTCTCCTGCTGTTCCTGACCTGTGTCCATAACACAACAGAACGATTAGCTCGAACCAGTCTGGCCATTCTCCTCTTACCTCTCTCTTCAATAAAGTATTTCCACCCATGTTTTTTGTACGTTTCTGTGTAAAATCTAGAGACTGTTGTGTGTGAAAATCCCAGGAGATCGGCAGTGTCTGAAATACTCAAACCGGCCCGGCTGCAACCGTCAACCACGCCATATGCCATGATTAAAGCCACAGAGATTACACTTTTTCCTCATTCTGATGTTTGATGTGAACATTAACTGAAGCTCTTGACCTGTATCTGCATGGCTGCGTTCCTATTAAAGCGGCCGGTGAGTGTATATAACTCGTGTATACAAATCTAGACGCTAGGGACGTAACTGAATATGAAGACGTGCATCAGAATGAACAGATCATGTGTTCTAAACTAGTACAAATACTGATGCGAATGGGAGGTGCTCTAGTCACGGTGTCATGGTGGTTTAAATTACACTAATAGTTTGTTTATATTCTGGGAAACCAAACCAAAAATTTAAAAAATTAATTTTTAGAAAATACGGCAGGCAGGTACAAACAAAAATAATAACTATGCAAATGTGATTTTAAAAAACAAACAGTCTTATTCATATCTCTAGTTAAGACGTATTATGAACTCGAGTGATGTAGCTGAGGCTGAGGAATCCTCAAAGCCTTTTCACACACCATGCTGCCATCTGCACCTGGGTTTTCTCGTTCGGACCACACCCATTTCTGGTCTAAATCCGGATAAAGATACAGACAAATACAGATAGCAATCTGGCCCAAAGACTTTCTCTTACTTCTGCCATAACGATGCTCTTCAACGTTCCACACACCACTCTGCTGGTAGCCTTTATATATCTTATCACCCACCACCTCCAGCTGATTAAACCCCCACTCTGGAAGAGACGCTCCACTCAGCTACAGAAGAAGCAGAAAGTGTCTTTTCGTTTATAGTAATTTATGATCTTATAGCGAGGTAGTTCTGTTAAATGCATAAAATAGAAATAGCTATATAGTATAAACACAAACCTTCAGCACTGCAGAAGTGTTGACGTGGATGAGCCGCACCTCTGACAGAATAGTCTTCCACACGTCTCGGTCAGACTCACGGTTTGTGATGTCCTGAGAAACAGACAGAAAAACCTTCTCAGTTTTCACTATAAAGGTGAGCACCTAAACAGCTCAGTATATAAGTTATATGTATTATTATATAGTTATTTTTTGAGCCCCCTTCTGCCTGCTGGGAGAATTACAATTACAATGCATTGACCAGCCTTCCCTCCCCCTCATTAACCCCACACCATGGCCATGCCTTCTGAATTGCCTTTATAAAAAAAATTTTTTTAAAAGAGCGGCGCGTAGCAGGTTTGTTTCCACTCTGGGCGGGGCTTATTTCCTGTCTGGAAATGTTAAAAGATGGTCAAATTGCCAAAACTAGCCAGCAACCTGACTTTTTATCAATCCAGGTTACTCACCACTCTCCAGAGATTCTGGGCTGGCATGGACACATTGAAGTCAATGTAGGCAGACACTTCCTGCGAGTGAGGGCTCATGGGAGCTGCAACATCATGCCTAGGAGTATATGATTTTTCATATTACTTTTGTGCAAACTGACTGCCTGAAATCTTTCAGTTAAGAATATGAACATGGAGTTCAGTTACGTGTTGAGGAATCGTGAGGTCATGCCGTGCAGCAGCTGTATCACGTCGCCTTGTCTGACGGGTCTGGGTGGACTGCTCACCACAAGGCTCTGCCTGGAAAATCAATCAATTCATATCACAGAATTACACAAAACTCGCACCCTGCATTACGCAGGCCCCGTTTCACTTAGACCTGCAGAATGTTTTGCAAGTTGGAGATCGTGCATACTTTCTTGGATCTTTGATAATCCACCAGTTGTTGACGTCTTTGAAAGGGTAGCACGTCACCTGCTGCTGGTGCGAGCTGCCACGCCCATTTTCATATCTGCACACAGTTAGACAGAGGAAAGCATTACTGCATGTAATCCAGACAGTTACAAGATTGGACTTTAATGTTTGGATTTCTTTATGTGTGTGGATTTCTCGAGTTAATACCGAAGTCTGGAGAAAATTTCATGTGAATAACCTCTTTGGAAATATAGTTACTGAAAAAAAATGTTGACGCGTTCAATACTTATTTCCTCCACTGTACATAAGAATGGTGCTAATAATTAATGTAACAAATTCAAGACGTCTTACCTGATTGGATAGTTGGCCTTGTGAGAATGAAGCCAGCATGGAACAGGTTTGCTGGAAACACTGCGAAGAGTCACTTGGGAACCGAACGCCACCTCCAGAGGCTGACCCTGAGTGATCCTGGCCAGGCCACCCTGTTTATTACAGAATGACCAATCCTAAATCCACGAGTTAATAACGATGTTAGATCCTGACTCTAGTATAGTTTTCAAGTAAGATGTTTGATAGCCAGGAGAGTATCTGACTAGAGTAACCTCGCCGCTGTGGACTGCTTCACACTTTTGTGGCAGGCATTTTCCCCTGCATCTGAGAAAAATCGACATCGCCCATTGAATCTTCCGACCTGTCTGCTTCACACCCAAATGCTTTTATCTGTACCCAAAATAACCACTTGCCGTCGGACCAACCGGCAGAGACCGACCACCTGTGCACCTAATACGCTCCATTGGCCAGCAAACTATCATATAAACTCTATCTTCCATACAGCAATGTGCTCCTGATCTTTACTGCAAAGTTCCTGAGGACTCTCTACAGCAAAACGTCTGCATTCTAACACATTCTCACAAAGATAAAAGTCGCTGAATTTCAAACACAGATGGGTCCACAAGTCTGAGTCTACAGCTGAAAAATAGCAGAAAGGTTTATGCCACTGATAATGTTAATATTTAAGTAAATACTATTTAAAACTGAGGCAAGTGCATTCTTAACTTTTAACACTGTAAATCCTTAAACCAAGTTGAAATCTCTCAAAATCCAATTTACAATCTTTTTTTTTTTTAAATGGTTGTTACACCACACATTTCATCTAAATACTAACATCCACCCGAATACATGGAGTTTTTGGTTGTTCTAATGCTGACATTAACTTCCCATATTAAAATACTATTAAAAATAATTTTGCAGTAGCCCTATTTATAATCCTTGGATCTATTACACCTTGTTAAATTCTTGGATTTATTACACTTTTCATCATTTATACTTACTCTTTGTGTAATATAATATGCTTGAATCATTCCTATTTTGGAATAAAATATTACGTAATACAAAAAAAAAAGATTATTATTATTATTATTATTATTATAATTAAAGGAATTTATGCTGGAAATGTCTGGAAAATGGCATTATTCCAGCCCCATAGACAACAATGGGAAATCTTTAACCCCCCACCAAATGTGTCCAATTGTTCGGCATGGTCCAGAGAATCAGAAAATCCCATTTGGATGTTACCCATTGGGAATTACCCATCGGGATTCAGAATGCACACTAATGTAACATGAGTCTTGAGTAGCAAACAGAGACACTGTTTGGGTTTACTATCTCCACAGGAAATCTTCGGCACCTAACTAGCTCCAAATGAGTTACGCTCCAACAAACGCGCATACACATTTCCCCCTCTGAGGCTGTGAAGCCTCATACACTACCTTAATTAAGCGGGTATCTGTGGAGGAACTGGTTCTGCCGCACCCCATGGCCGTCCCCCGCTAGCTGTCGGAGGATTACTCTAACAAGGCCATAATCCCTGCGCCCGTCGTCCCCGTAATCCAATGGGTCCCTTACATTAACCACTTCTACGCAACACTGATCCGAACAGGAGCTGAGGAGTTTTTGTAGACCTGGTGGGAGACGTGCTAGTGTTGTGCGCCCTGGGGTCTCATAGTAGATTGGCAGCTGGAGAATGGGCCTTAGGACCCCCCTACATCCACTTTGCGCCGGACATGTGTAGATGTACCTAGCCATAACTCTTAACCCTTAACTTACTTCTCCTTTTAACTATGTATATATATATATCTCATTTCGAATTTAACTACCTTGATTATACGTTTGTTTGCCTACATCGATTATAAGATTAACTGAGTTCCTCTAATCATTTATTACTACTACTACTGCCATACGTATGAGTACACTACAGTAACTAACTACTTGATCTACACGTCCCTATCTTTCTCAACTAGGCCTGTCAGCCCACAGTTTTGTATTTGTCGGGACCTGCAGATTCTTGCTTCCCCTCAAAAACCAAACCCCAGTCTTTCGCAGTCAGGGGTGGGCGAAAAAACCTCTTACGAGGAAAAATTCCCACCCTGCCAGCACCATGTGCTCAGCAGCACCATTATACTTTTCTGTGCCTGATTGCGTCACACTTTTTTGCCCATCACATTACATGTCATGTCACATATCACAGCATTTTATAACACTCGGCATAACAGTCTCTATCGGCAGTATCCCTCTGTATTCCAGTTGTCTTCGGCTCAAGCACTTTACGTACTGTAGAGAACCACCCTTTGGGGAGAGGTTAGGCTAGCACTTACACCCAGGGTATGGATCATCACATCTTCTTCTCACCCCTCAGGGTTCAGTAGATCTGCAACACAAATGAACATATAGAAAACACCAATAGGTCCCGTTTGTCTCGGATAGGCCCATTACCTTGCCACTACCTTGTACAAACGGGTCCTTGCGCCCCCTTTCCCATCAGTCCTGGCTCATGTCCCGTCTCATGCTCTCGTAGACGCTGGTGTTGCTGCTGTCACTGCTCATTGACCCCTGTCTGTCGCTGCTGTCGCTGCTCATTGACCCCCGTCGCATGGTCTCAATCACCACCCCCCGTTGAGGCGGTAACGCCTCACCCTTAACAACATACTGGCCAGAAAAGGAGGCTGAGGACATCACCATCCGCCGTGCGCAGGGGATCACACAGCAGGCCACCAGAGCCATAAGGAGAAGGAGGACGAACAGGGACGCTCCCAAGCGGGTCAGGGTAGCAGTCCAATCTCCAGAAAGAAACCAGGAGAGCCACGGCGGGAGGCGGAGACTAGACCCAAAGCCGGAGTTAGCCGCTTGCTCCGTCTGGAGGGCTTGTAGTTGGCCCAGGACCTTGGAGAGGGCTCCCTCAGAACCAGTGTGCAAAGGGATTGCAGCACAGCACTCGGGACCAATCATAGTACAGACACCTTCCTCCGGGGCCCGCATCTGGTCCAGGACAAAACGGTTCTGAGCAGCCATGAGGGAAGTGGCATGGAGCTGATCACGGACCAGTCCGAGAGCACTCAGTGAGTAGTTAATGAAGCGTTGCTCGTTGTACCACATGTAATTAATCCATGCCACGTTGCGGTTGATCTGCACGGCCGGGAGCAAAATAGACGCTACACCACTGCCAACGGCCTCCATGGCTCTGTAGCGAGCAGGAACGCCAACGGGGGTACCCCCAAAGTCAAGATGGACGGTCTCATCAGCAGCCCAGTCAGAATAGTTCGCTGCATCAGCGTCACGGACATACTGAGTCCATTGGGCCACGTCGCGGCGTGAACGGGACCGGCCGGATGACGGTCGGTCAGCCACCAACAAAACACGGGTCTTACCATCCAACCTAACCGGGGCGCAGCATCCCTGCCACTCCGCAGGCAAGGTCTGGCGTACACGTTGGCCCCCGCAAAACCAGAACACATCCGCAAGGGGAACAGTACCACCACTAAGATCAGGTAGGGGAATTACCACGTTGGGGGTGCATGGGGGTGAATCACAAACAGAGGGGGTTTCAATTTGCACATCATTAGCGAACAGGGAGACATTACATCGGGCAGACATATTTCCCACAGGATATACGCCAACCGAGGAGCAGAGGCAGATGGGAAAGAACGAGGGCAGAGATGGTTGGACGCGGACAAAAGTCGACACTTGAGTGGTTACAGGGTGAAACAGGCATGAGGAGCTTGCATTGTGCATCCACAATGGGCCAAAATCAGCCGAAAGGGCCCCAAGGAGGCACACAGTAGGACACAAAAAATCAACGGAATAGGGGTTGGTGAGACATTCTTTGAGGTTCCCCATAGGCAGCATAAAATGGGGGGTGAGGCTACGATCATGACATACGAGACACGAGCGATCCGTCACAGATCGAGCAGTGTGGACCATCCATGCCATATACATGTTACTCTGCTCCTCCGTGAGCGAAGTGTTAGCGGTAGAGATTGAATAATATTGTAATTTCATTAATTTATGTGCGAGCGGAGTTGACATCGGGGCAATGAGGAGGGGGTGGAGAGCCCGGGATGCGAAGGGTGACCCTGTACTATCATGGTAAGAACATGCCGTAGCCAAGCAAAGGAACGGTAGCCACAGGGGGCCAATCGTGGGCAGCTCGAAGGAGCACCTACTCGTCCGTGCCCTACCAGTAATTCTAAGATGTCCTACGCGAATCTCCACAGACCGAGCTGGGGAGAAAGTGAATGAGGCCAAATAGGGACTTCTCCCAATCAGGGACTCTTCATGGGCGAGTCTAAGGAGAGCTAACGCGCACATCGAGCTACAGGAACCTATAGTGGAGCCAGGGGCCGTCCAGGATCGAACACGCCTAATACGAGGATAGAGGGCTGTGCGGGAAGTAGCAGTCGCTAGTGGGCGTAATGTATGATAGGAATCCAGGGCATTTCTTTTAAACATTGGGTCGTAGAAAAAGAAAAAGAGTACTATTAGCCCTGCTGTAAAAATCAGTTTACCCACATACGTGCTACTATTCTGTGGAGCTTGTTCCACCGGTCCCCTCCGGAACCGGGGGTAGGGGAGTGCGCAAGGATTCATGCGGAGACTGACGTTCAGGAGTAAGCTCGGGTAAGTTCAACTGTGCTGCTAGAGACTGTAGCGTATCTGAGTTGATTAGGCTCAGAGGCAAAGCGGTGTCGTCAAGGTCCTGACAGAAAGTGGCGAATGTAGACAGAAAATCCTCCGTTGGTGGGGTTACAACTTCCTGTGGGCAGATAACTACACCCGTCACTTCTATTTGGGGCGTGAGAACGGTGAGGCTACTGGCATCAGACTGAGACAGTCTATCGAGTTTTTCCACAGCTCGCCGCTTATTCTGGGCTCGAGTGCCGTAGGCAGGGCTCAGGGATGCACCCGAATCACTGTCACTATCAGTGAACACCACTGCCCCAGTGGGCTTCCTTGTACTGTCTAGTCTTGAGGTCGATGGTTGTTCGTCGGTAGTGTCTTGCAGTAGCGGTCCCTTACCTGGTTCGGCGCTGCTGCAGTGGTTCAAGTGATACCAGTAATTCCTCCCCTCTACTTTCACAGCCGTGGGGGTTGCAGCGACCACGGTGAATGGTCCTTCCCGACGTCCCGCAAGGGGGCTCTTTCTCTTGAAAACACGAATGTACACCTGGTCCCCCGGTGCCACTAGGCGCACGTCCTCCCGTACCTCGCTCTCTCCATGGACTGCCTCACGAACCTGTGAATACAGATGTCTATGGATTTTGGTGAGGGTTCGCACATAATCCTGCATTTCGTCCTCCAATTGTGCCAAAGACGGCCCTGTGTATGGACCTCGGGTGAATGCCATAGGCATTGGGCGCCCAGTAAGCATTTCATGAGGAGTCAAGTGCGTCATACGATTGGTCTGAGAACGCATCTTCATTAAGGCCAGTGGTAAGGCCTGTACCCAGTTCAGGCGAGAGCTCTCGCATATTTTTGCCAGTTTATTAACTAGGGTACCATTCACTCGTTCTACCATGCCCTGGGATTGAGGATGATACACACATCCTAGCTTATGATCTATCCCCAAGGCAGATGCCACATTGTCAATGACGTTATTCACAAAGTGGGTACCGTTGTCCGAACTCAGAAAATCTGGAATACCGAACCGGGGAATGACTTCGCGACATAAAAATTTAGCCGCGGTCCTTGCATCTTCCTTGGAAGTTGCAGTTGCTTCCACCCACCTGCTGAAGCGGTCTACTACTACTAGAATGTAGCGCTTCCCTTCTTTCCGGTTGTCTGCTCCCATGTCTACATAATCCATCATTATATGCCGGAATGGCCCTGTCGGCGGGGGAATATGTCCTAAAGGAACAGTGAAGTTCTTTCGCACATTGTTCTTGATACACACTTCACATCTATTCAACGCATAGTCCACCATACTGGCCAGAAATGGGGACCACCATTCCTGACGGATTTTTCGGATTGTTTCGGTTCTATGGGCATGATCCAAGCCATGGGCTTCTTTGATCAAGAGCGGGAGGTAACTGGCTGGGGCTATACACAATCCTTCTATGCTGCGCCACAATCCAGTACCCGCCTCTTTTCTCGCCCCCCGTTTTATCCACGCCGATACTTCAGCCACACCTGCGGTGTTCTGCAGCTCCACCAAGTGGGCTACATTGTCTACCTGCGGATGCCGCATCGGACTTTCCCCAGGCTGAGTTAGGGCCATCATCTGCCCCGGCCCTACGGCAGCTTTCTTAGCTGCCTCATCCGCCAGTGAGTTCCCTTTAGTGATAAAGGAGTCATCGGTCCTATGTGCCCTGCATTTCACTACAGCTAATTTTGCAGGCAATGTCATAGCATATAGTAAATCTGAAATCGCCTCCCCGTGGGTCACGGCGGTCCCATCTGCCCGCTGGAATCCCCTTTGAGCCCAGATTGGTCCAAACACATGGCAGACTCCATGAGCATAGGCTGAGTCCGTATATATATTGCAACTCTCATTACGGCCCAAATTACATGCAGCTGTCAACGCCCGTAGTTCAGCTAGCTGGGCCGAGCAGGGTTGGGGGAGCGGAACACTCATCACTACCTCAAACGTCGCCGGGTTTTGTCGAGCTTCTACTACTGCCAACCCAGCCTTATTGCCCGTATCAGTACGATAACAGGAACCGTCCACAAAATACGTATGCTTAGCATTATCAATAGGGCAGTTCTCCAAATCTGAACGTGCTTTCAAAAATATCTCTGATACTGCTACGCACTCATGGGGTACACCATCTATCGGGGTTACCAGTTTATCGGCCGGATTCACCGTGGTGCACCGTTCTATGGTGAGCTCCGGGGCTGACAGAATGGAGTCATATCCTGTTCGACGGGAGTTCGTTATCACAAAGGTCTGACTCGTTAGGAGCGCATGCAGTGCATGGGTCGTATATAATGTAACTGGGTGCCCCATGGTGATTGAGGACGCTTTCTGATATGCAAATGCGGCCGCTGCCAAAGACCGATAACAGGGGGGCATCCCTTTTTCCACGTTATCAAGAGCCGTGCTGTAATAGGAGATGGCCTGTTTTCCCATCCCTTGTTGCTGCTGAGTTAGGACGGCCGATGCGTACCCCTTTCTTTCGGATACATAGAGGTGAAAAGGTTTGCTATAATCTGGGTTAGCCAATGCAGGAGCGGTTATTAAGGCCATTTTAATATCTGCGAGTGCAGCTAGAGCTTCAGGAGTCCAGACGAGGGGGGCATTTGGCTGTGATTGGTCTGCTGCCTTAATCATATCCCGTAATGGTTGGACCCTTAGCGCGAACTCACATATCCATGGACGACTGAACCCCGCCATTCCTAGAAATGCCAACATCTGTCGCACGGTGGTTGGCTGTGGGGCCTTGCGTATGGCCTCTACATGCTTTGGTGCTATAGTACGGCTTTCTCCCTCTAACACACGACCTAGGTATTCCACCTTTTGTCTACAAAATTGCAACTTTTCTTTACTTACTTTGTGGCCATTTTCGGCCAACATTCTTAGAACCTTTAGAGAGTCGTGCTGGCATTGCTCTTTAGACGCACTACAAATCAAAAGGTCGTCGACATATTGCAAGATGGTGCTACGGCACTCCAGGGCTGAGAGGTCTTGAGCCAGTACCTGATTAAATATGGATGGGCTTTCACAGTATCCCTGCGGAAGTCTAGTGTATGTGTACTGCTGCCCTTCGTATGTGAAAGCAAACAAATGCTGTGAGTCTGGGTGCAGTGGCACGCTAAAAAATGCTGAGCATAAATCTATGACAGTATACCATTTGGTCCCTTCTGGAATGTTCGACAATAGGGTGTGTGGGTCTGGCACTACTGGTGTTTCCGGTATCACAATTTGATTAATAGCACGCAAATCATGTACTAGCCTCCACTTCTCTGAGTCAGGTTTTCTAACTGGAAAAATGGGGGTATTGCACTGACTTCGCGTGGAGATTAGAACTCCGGCCTCTACCAATCCGTGTATTGTGGGCCGTATGCCTTCTCTAGCTTGCACTGACAACGGATACTGTTTCTGGTAGGGCAACCTTGCATTCTCTTTTACCTTAATCTGAGCTAGGTCGGCGGATTTAACCAACCCTACGTCGGTCGGATGTTTTGTCCATAGCTGTTCTGGAATAGTTTTCAGTATTTCCTCATTGTCCTGATCTTTTGCTGCCTTAACTGCCATTTGTAAACCACTCCGGTCCGTGTTCGTGCATATGCAGACACTAGTGGCCACGGCGGTATCAACTGCTGTTACTGAGATTCGCACAAACTTTCCATCAGGCGACTTGTGCAAGGATGGATTGGTAGTTGGCTTCCACTCTTGTACTTCTTTTGCCTGCCCTATCATTGGCTCTACCTCTTCCCGTTCCAGGCCTTTGGTGACCATGAGTGTGACATGGGGCGCTGTCCCTTCCGGCTGATACCAGTTAGCGATTCTATCTGGGAGTTTTATAATAGCCGCCACTCCCTGTGGGCCGCTTATTATTTCCATGGTTTTAATGTCCATTACTTGTCCCTGTTCCATGTCCTCCCAAAGCTGAGCATATTCCTGGTCTCGTCCACCGTCATCATGTTTAATAGTGCAATATAAAGGGGCCTCCACTTCGGTGCAATCGGGCCGCATGTACTGTAACCATGGTTTCCATTCTGCGTATCTGTGCCAGAGTTCCGGGTTAGCTGGATCGGACATCTCTAGCCAGTATACCATCCTCACATTACGGACGGTGCTAGGTGGCTCGTGCAACAGTAAGAATTGTGTGGATATTGATTTGGGGAACGTCACCCAAATCCCAGTCGCTTCGCACTGTATCTGAGCTCCCAACTTACACAGGGCATCACGTCCCAGTAAGTTAACAGGCGCTCCTGGCGAATATAACAGTGGTGCTTGTATTGTCACACCATCCAGAGATAGTTCTTGAGGCTCGGTGAATCGTAAGGTCTGTATTTTTCCTGAGAAGCCCATAGTTTGAATAGCCTTACAGGTGAGGGGGAGCTGTGAACCTTCTTTCCCTATACTTGAATATGTAGCTCCAGTGTCGATCATAAAAGGTGCTTGCAAGGTGTTTCCGATCGTCACTGTAACAGTTGGCTCTTGTTCTGGATGCAGTGTGGTGACAGACTGCATGAGCTCCCCCCCGGGCTTCTCTCGGCCTCCTCAACTCTGGCTGGGTCCCGGCTCCCCATAGGGGCCATACATGGGGCCACCTTGGGGTACTGGGGGTAGCGGTTGGCACCGAGGTGGCATTCCATAGCTCTCCGGTGCTCTCGGTCCAAGCACCTGACCTCTTCTTTCAGCCCTATCCACGCGGTCTCCCCAAGTTGGTCGTGGGACACGTGGACAATTTCTCCTGAAGTGGCTAGGATCACCGCATCCCCAACACCCTTCAGTTGCCATATTTGGCCTTGGCAAAACTCGACCCCGTCCGTATCCTCGTCCCCTCCCCCAGGCAGGTGGCATTCCCGGGTGCATGGGGGCCCTCATATGATATATGTAATCCATCTGGTCGGGGTGCAGCATAGTAGTTATGTGTGGGAGTTGCTGTTGTGGGTGGGCCTGGTATCCATTGGCCAACAGCATAGGGTCAGCCTGTGCTGGGGCTGACGCTTGTGTATGGGGCACCATCACTGCCGCTTGTTTAATGTGTTCCCTCCTCCGTTCCTTCTCTTCCTGTTTAGTCCTGGTCAGTTCGCCGAGCTGTGCTTTATAGAGTTGGCTCATTAGGGTTTCAGTGGCATCTTTAGCTTCTTTTTTCAGCTTCCTGTGTTGCTCCACGTGATGGGTCACATGTGCCAGAAATGAAGCCCATTCCATTGCGTTGAGCCCCACCACTTCCTCTAACTTCTTCTGTACCTCCCCAGGGAGAGCCTTCTTCAATAGCAGTTTGAACAGTCCCACACTTGCCACTGAATCGTCCCATTTGGCACCCGTTTCATCCCTCCATTTATCTTGAAACTTTTGTATGAAGGTTATCACGTTTTCTTCGTCTTTCAGTTTTATATTTTCAAGCTTCCCAGGGTCCATCTTAGCAGGATACATACTCCTCACAGCATCCCATATTTCTTGTCGGTATAGGCCAAACGGGATGGCATCAGCCTTGGGGTCGTCTATCAAATCCCTGTGTTCTGCCCCATCGAAAATTTCTTCAGCCCGTCCCTTGCCCACTGTTTGGCAGAGAATGGCTTTGATATCGCCTATCGCCAGGTGCTGTCCTGATGTTTTTTCCTCAAACTGTGTAATCCATTTCTGCCCCCCTTCACACATGTTGGGTAATCGTTGGATCAGGCCCGTTAGGTCCATGAAACTCCAGGGTGCATAATGTAGGGCTTTTCCTTTAACCATGAGGGGCATCTGAGTAAGGCTGGGCTCCGACTGGGAGCGGGCATGCGCCAAGCACGCTGTGACACCAGGTTTGAATCTCACTGGGGGCCTCAGGCTTTCCCTGTTCCGTAGTGTTCTAGCTCCTCTAAGCTTCAAATCGTCCAAGTCCTCCTCCTCATTGACGTCTTGTTCAACTTTTCCTTCGTTGTCTGTTTCAGCCCCCTCGCTCTCAGTCCCCACTTGGTCGTCCAGTTCCATGTCTGAACTTACTTGCTTCTTCTTCTGCTGGTGATATATTAGGACTTTTGAGGCCTTACTCAGGCTTTTCACATGTTTTCCTGCTGACTGGTTCAGTGCTCTTCCCGACCTTTGTGATTTTGACTCTCCCAAACGCGGCTTGTGCGCATACTTATTTTTCACAGCAGTCGCCATTTGGAACGCTTGACCTGCGAGATTTTTCAATTCATCCATTTTACCCACGCCGTATGATATCCCGTCCTCTAGCCGTCGAATCCTGCCCTCCAATTCCTTATCCTCCTCGACAGCATATGGGGAGAGCACCACATCCCCCTCTATACGGACCATCCGCCCCACATTGTCTCTCGGCTCACTTTTTCCTCCTCCTTTAGTATGTGGAGCCCCTCGTGCTCCATTTCCACCCTCGTGCCCTCTCTCGCTCCGACAACTTTCTTGATTGCCCCTGGTCCCATGCCCCTCCTGCTCCTGTATTTCCTCCAGTTCCTTGTCTTTGTGCTTGTGCACCATCGGCCGTGACCCTGGCCTCGGGGTGCTAGTGCTGGGGGGAATCTCCCTGTGCTCCGGCCACCCCGGAGTGCGGGTCCAGTTTTTCATATACTCCTGTAGTTCCCTGTCCCTCTCCTTGTTGCCTACCTGTGGGAGGTCCAGCCGTGGGCTTTCGCTCTCGACCGGGGTTCTATCCTCGTATCCGGCAGCTCCTTCGTCCATTTTGATACGTTCTTCATCCTCCCGCATGCGATGACTCATTCTTTGGTATCCGGTGAATGTTCCCTTTATGTCCACCTCAGTTTCCTTCCATTCATCTTCTCTGTCTTCCAGGTCTTGCATCATGTAGAGCCCGGCGGGTGGGGCACTTCCGACAGGTCTCACTGGAGGGCGGTACTGAGGATTATATGAGGGCGGGGCCTCGGCCAATTCCTCCTGAATGGCTTCTTTTATCTTTTTTCCTAGGCTTGCTTCCCTTTCTTCTTTCTTCCGTATCACCGCCTCTTTTCGTTCTCTCTGCCGCCTATCCTTCTCCTTCTCTTCTTTCCCTGCCTCCACAAACCAGTCCACTATCTTCTCTGTCTTCACACATTTCTCCCTCACTCTCAAGCCTTTTTTCTGTTCATTCCATACAGCTAATCTCTCTTTCATTATCTGGCATAGCTGTTCATCAAAAGTACCTTCCTCGGGCCATTTCCACTCACCACTAGTCTTCTCACTCCATTTTTTACAATAATGTCTAATGTCCTTCTCATCTGTACAGTGTTTGCTTATCACCCTCTCTATCGGGCTCATCTTTTTCTTACATTCAGCCATAACTCTGGTCGTGTCTCACACCTCTCAGCTCTTAAAGTCGGCCGCACACACCCCCCAAATCCACTAAGTTATGCCTCACAGCCAAATGTTTTCCTCCTACCTTGTCCGTTGTTCCCACCTGCTTAGCCTATCTCGTACCGATTTATGCCCGCTTTTCCCTTCCGTCGGTACTTGGCCCAGCCAGCCTCCCTAGGGACTCACATACACTCAAAGTACATACACTCAATTTACTTATGATAATTAATTAATTAAGTTAAATAATTCAATTACTCTTATAAGTTTTAAGTTTAACTTTAGGTAATTCACACACAACAGACAATTCTTACATGTTTACAATATTCTTAGACACACCTTCATAATTTATGGAATATAAATGAAAAGGTCCCAATGGACTGACTCCCTGATTTCTCAACAATTTTGTTATATATTACTGGTCTGGAAGTTCTTATTCACCCAATGGGCAGTCTGACAGATGCCTAAAATATTAAAAACAAAAAAAAATAAATGTTTTTTTTTTTTGTTGTTTTTTTGTTTACAATTCCTGCATGCTCCTCTAGTTTTTTAAAACAGCAGTTATTGATACCAATAAAGTTATAATACACACAGTCACACTCGACTCACAGAAAGTCCATATCAGATTCAAAACATTAAAACAAATTTAAGAACAAAAATCTCACACTGTTCTATATTAGTCAGCTCAATCTGAAGTGCGCACACACACACATTTTTCTTCTTTTCCTTTTTTCCTTTCCACACAGAAGACAGGCCTGCTTGTGCAGATAAGAACAAATAGGAACACACACATACACCCCCCTTTTCTATCAACAACGCAGGCAAGCTCACATACACACATTGTATTCCACATTATTACACTTATTTTACTACATGAAGTTTTCAAAGTATAAAGCACCTCCAAACCAGCTCCGTATGCATGAAGCTTACAGTCATACAAATTAAATCCAACTTTCTCCAAAAAAAATTCTTTTCTCTGAATCTTATCCCACTTATCCAATACAGGTATGGAGCTCATGTTCAGAGCACTAATAAATACATTTTCCCTGTCTCCAAAACTCACACGCTCTCACACTGCACTCATATTATAAGCACATACATTATAAGCACACACATTTGTTAGTACATATTCCATTCATACACCGGGCATGCTGTATTGCACGACCCGGACCTGGGCCCAGGATTTATTCCCCTCTCTATCCAGCCCTGGAATCTAATCTATCTATCTTTTATCTAATCCTTTTCCAGCGGTATTAGGGGTCCCCACCAATGCAGCCGCCACTAGACTGCTAGTCTAGTCTAGTAGCCGGTATCTGGGGTCTGAGGCCTCATTTTTCCACCTGCTTTCTATCCCAGCCCTGGAGAATTTCTCTATTTCTCTTTTTTCTACCTTTTTTCTACCTCCTCCAGCGGTATTGCAGGACTTTCACTCACACAACACATATACCATTTCTTTATTATAATTAAAAAAGTACATTCTATAATCTATACTTCTCTCTTACCTCTTCTCACTCACTCCAGGTTCTTTTGGAGACCCACTTAGTCTTTCTTCCCACCCCGGGGCTTCTCAATCGTAACAACAGACCACTAAAACAGAGCTTTGAAATAACAGGCGTCTGCAATGCCTTTTCCTATACGGCCTGTCTGTTGCTTAGAGAGCGAAGTCCCACGGGAGAGATTCCAGACATATAGATCTTAGCCCAGTCCCATCTGGGTCGCCAAATGTTGGCTCGAATTTAGCCTATTACCCAAAAACATTTAAAGTTCAACTTAGAAGCCAATACTCACATCTACCTCTGAGACCAGTTGGAGATAGAAAAAATACACCAGCCGTGAGTGAGAAGAAGCAAGGGTCCAGCTTTATTGTTTCATTCCACCACACGAGATCCACACCGATGAAAATTCTCAGAAGTGATCCCCCATAACCTGAGCTTAAGCTCCAGTATTTATACTGTATTTACACACTAGATAACCCATAGGTTTCCAGAAAAGGCCTATTTCACTTACCCATAGAATTGAAACCAGTGGTTTTACTTTACACATAAAATCAGAACCCAGGCATTTCCAACAACCCAGGAAACAAAAACCCAGTGTTTCTATTTACCTAGGTTTTCAAAAACCAGGGTTCTCTTTTACCTAGGTTTTCAAAAACCAGGGTTCTCCCTTACCTAGGTCTTCAGAAACCAAGATTCCCATTTCCCTAGGTAAAAAAAATGACGTAAGCAAGACGACTAAACAACCGGGAGGGACCTTGGTCTTATCGTTATCTCGAGGGGGGGGGCAGCCACCCTTATAACTGGCTTTCTTCATGGTTCTCTAAAAATTAAGGCTTTCCTTGCGAGACGAGAATCTTCACCATGAATCATGAGTAAGTTATATTTTCCTTTTTTTCCTGTACTTCTCATTTGTAATTTATTTTCATATTTGCACTATATTTCTTAGTTTATATATATTTATACTACTTGAAAAGCGGTTTACTGTACTTCCAACTTCTTAATATCATTACAGTTCTACTGTCCTGCATATCCTACTATTCTGTTTTTTTATAGAGTTTCTCTATTACTATAAGATATTATTAAAGTTATTCATGTGTGTGTATGAGGAAGAGAGAGTGTGTGTGTATGTATGTTGTGTCTACTTGCCCGCCCTTGACTGTACGAGTGTGTGTGTGTGTGTGTGTGTGTGTGTGTGTGTGTTTTTAGCACTCCTTAGCTCGTACACTTCTTTTTGACTTTTTTGACTATTACTGATCTTAAATTGCTCGTAATTCCAATCTGTCAATGTCCGCCTAATCCCGCTTCTACGTGTCAAGGTGCCCGTTTTTCCTTCTTCTCCCTTATGTTTATTTTATGACATTTTTTATCCACAACAGACACTGTTTGGGTTTACTATCTCCACAGGAAATCTTCGGCACCTAACTAGCTCCAAATGAGTTACGCTCCAACAAACGCGCATACACATGTAGCTCCCCCTACTGACCGGTATGTGCAGCTGTATGTCGGTGTCGAATTTTGTATAGGCATGTACCACTCGCGTTTTCTTCAGAAAATGTCAAATCTAATTAAAGATTGTTATTCTTGGTAGTGAATTCAGATGTTTGGACTCTAATCTACAATTCTGCTTTCTAACTGCAAACCGATTTCTGCTACTAAGAATATGGAACAAATATTAAGCAAAACCATTTTTAAAATTACACAGAGAATGAACTCCTGCATGTGCTGAACACTGACTCAGTGTGAACAGTACCTCTAGACTGGCTTGAAAAGCGCTGCTCATCAGCTGGTCATGTGGCCCGCTGCGGTGCAGTACAGAAAGATGTATGTAGAAAAATCCCAAATACAGAAAAACCGGGAGCACCACTAGGCACAGGAAGCGAGCCACCACCTGCAGCAACACTTTCCCCTGTGGAGGAAGAAAGAGGCAGGATTGTCATGTCACTCAGAAGCCCATTTAGTCAGCTTGCATCAGTAGATGTCTTTGGAAAAAACCAGCTCTGAAGTCTCACATTGCTTAATGTTTTATCTCCAATGACACGCCAGGTGTGAACCGCCGCCAGACTGAGTAGCAGCAAGTAGGTGAACAGACCCATATACTTCACTCTGAGGAAATAAGGCAGATTAAATATTAAGATTATAAGATTAACATTAATATCAACCAGGTATTATGCAGGTGATTATACTCCAATACCCAGGTAAGTAGAAGCACGACTGGCAGTTACAGTACACACACAGTACAGGTGTCAATTTCACGGTTTGAATAATTCACATGTACATATTCAACCATTCCTGTCTATGCTATGTTCTACTTTCAGATGTGTAATGTAAACTCTTATGTCTTCTACACTCTTCAGTCTGTACAGGATTTCGGGGAGGTTCTTTAGTGATTGTCGCGGCCAAAAATGCTCGATTTTGTTGCGACTTTTTTCAAAAATTTGTGATGAGTTTTTTGTCCTTTATTTCGCGGGAAACTACTTGAACTGGCGAAATTGCAATAACACGAAACTGTTTTGCGCGGTCTTTCACAGTGAGGTTTGCTGGTAAATGAGACCTTTCAGCTGTACTCATGTTCGACGCACGTGAATCGAAGAGGGTTTGGGCTGAAAGTGTGTTGTGATGATGTCACATGACACGTCTTGGCCCAAATCAACAGAAAATCTGCAGAATTTTCCTCCAGAATCTAGCAGCTTGCTTGATTGGATTGAAAATCCAAGAGGGACTTATTTATTTATTTATTTATTTATTAAGGATTCCAAATCAATAACATTCATGATAGAATGATTATATTGCCTTGTGGCAATTTTCTTTGCTTGAAAAAACTGAGATCTTTCAGGATTTATGTGATATGAACACAGTGCGGCACTACTGCGACTCTTCATTCTGTCTGTGGTGGTATAAAAGTATTTTATTTCCTCGCGGTGGGCGAGATGACAGAATTATCATATCATAATTGAAGACATTTCTAGGTGAATTGAAATGATGTAGATTTGCTAAGAAACTGCAAGCAAAACAGTAGTGTTGTATTTAAGAAAAAAAAATGATTTCAATGATATTTCATTTAATGTGTACAAAAAAATATATTATAGAACACTCAAAAGGGGGGGGGGGGGGGTCTGTATAAAAGTGTACGATTCTGGACAAAAGAGAGCTGGGAAATTTTAATAAAAAATACTAATCACACCAAGAAAAATGTATCCTGCGATAATGTATCAGGATATTATATACCAATGTTATATTGTCATAACATGAGAGATGTTAAAATTCGGAAAGCATTCTAATTTAAATAGCTTAAATACAAATGTGCCAGTCCTAATACACAGTAAAACTGAGAGATATTGAGTTACTGTAATTAAATGCTTTACTAACCCCACTGCAAACGTACAACTGGCTCCAGAGACGACGAGCCACAACCACCTGCTTAAAGAACTGAAACAACAACAACAACTTATCATTACATACTCAAGACAAATTTCTGTAGTATGACTACCTTGAAGTGACAGCCTTAATCTGAATAGTTTCAGACCATCTGATAGAGTCATTTGTACCTGTTTGGTGCATTGTGGAAGCGCAGGTAAGACACAACAGCAAGCAGCAAGAAAAAGATAAGCACTGACTCCAGGAGCATGAAGCGAGACTGCACGATCAACGAGTTCTCTGTTAAAGAGTTCAAGATTTTTTTAAAAGTGAGCTTTGTTTTTGGCAACTGATACAGAGACGGAAAACTGCATTTACCCAGAATGAGCAGCACGGAAGCTCCGAGTGCAGAGAAATGAGAAAACCCCAGCTCCACCGTGAGGAGGTAGGCGAGGGGCACAGAAAACGACCCGGCCAAAGCAGGTATCACTCGGAGGGTCCATATAGGAATATTACTGGAGTATTCTTAAATAAGCATAACAAGAACAAACAAATGAAAAGAGAGATGAAGCAATAATTACTCTCCTTATTTTCTCATATGAGCTACTCGTGGAAGAACATTTTGTAATATTTTTGACCCAAACCGCATAATGTACACTAAATACTAATCAAAGAGTAGGAAAGAAACAGATGGAAAAATTCTAAATTTGCAAAAACTCTATGAAGGTAAGTAGAATAGAAGTGTAATATATGGTCAGATTTGTGGACAGCTGACCATAACACTCATATGTGCAGATTTAGTCTCTCTTGCTATTCTCTTGTATTTTTTGGCTTGTGCTACACTTTATGGCCAAAAGTTTGTGGACACCTGACCATCATACACCTATATGTGTTTTGTAGAAAATCCCATTCCAGATTAAACCCCACCCCCCACCCCAAATCCCCATGGATGTGGGGATTTGTGTTCATTCAGCCACAGGAGCATTAGTGAGGTCAGGAAACGATGTTGGGTGAGGAGGCCTTGGGTGGAGTAAGTGTTCCCGTTCACCGCAAAGGTGTTCAGTGGGGTTGAGGTCAGGGCTCTCTGCAGAACACTCGATTTCTTAACAAACTTAACAAATAATGTATTTACAATTACAAAAATCCAGAGCGACATGTTTATCTCATTTACACAACTGAGCAGTTGCAGTGGCCGCTTGGCGGTGCTAGGATTTCAACTCACTTCCGATCAGAAGTCCAACATCTTAACCACTGAGCTACCACTTCCCATGTCTTCATGGAGCTCGCTTTGTGCACCGGTGCACTGTCATGCTGGAACAGGTTTGGGCCTCTTAGTTCCAGTGAAGGGAAACTGTAACGCTATAGTGTACAAAGACATCCTAGACAACTGTGTGGTTCCAAATTTGTGGCAACAGTTTGAGGTGTGATGTTCAGGTGTCCACAAACTTTTGGCCATATACTGGCCAGATTATTTCTCTATTTCACCACTTTTGTCACTTATGACAATGAAAGAACATCTGTAAAGCCGAACTCTAATGAAATGTCTTGTTGGTTTCATTCTTTTAAAGTAAGATCATCTAAACGTTTTCACTCGGCTGTATTAAGAGGTTACACAGCTCACCAAAGCAAAAAGCCAAAGCGAAATTCACACATAATTTGGTATTTACCGGCTCCGATTCTGTTCCAGACAAAATTGCCATCGAATCCCCCTAGATAGCCTGTAAAGAGAGACACTTTAACATAACACAGGATTAAATTACTGAACGTAACATCATGATCATGCCCATGAGTGTCATCAGTCATCCAGGTCATTTCGGCTGTGTTTACATTGTGGACTCTAGATGAATAATTCTGACACAGATCTGATGTCCACGTTTACATACCATTCCCCTGCCAAAATGTGCTTTTTACCAGTACCAAAACTGTAGCTGTAGAACGGGAGTGATTCTCTTGTTTACACTGTGATTATCGTGGTCTTTAGCCTCGTCGTAGTTCGCCTTTAAGTCTAAAGTCATTTTATCTTGGTAATTGAGCCATGACTGTATCCCGGTCTGCCACGCCCCCCCCAAAAAACTCCTCATAAACAGCCCTATTTCTGTAGCTATCCTGCAGCTTATTTCATACGGCTGTATTCCCCTAAAAACAACTGATTTCATCTGGACTCCACTGACGACCTTTCATGATTCACGTGCGTCATCTGAGTGCCAATGGATTCATTTTGGCTTAACATCAAAATAACCAGGAGTAAATCTGATGGGAGCGTTTAGATGCGTTTCAAACATCAGATCCGTTTCAGATTTAGAGCCTCATGAATTAAATAGGGAAAAAGTCCGATCCAAGCTGTGTACACATGCATATGTGCACAAGATCCAATCTGTATCAGTAATCAGATTTGTTTTAAAAATTGGATTTCGTCGAGAATTGAGAGAACGCTTCTCAGATAAATACTTCAATGCTTTCAATATTAGACAGAAGTCCAGTAGATGATACGTTCCCAACCCTGGTCCTGAAGTTCACCATGAGTGTTTTCCCTGCTCTGACACACCCACTTCCGCTCAGGAAGTGCTGTTCATTAGCTGATTAGTTAGATCAGGTGTGTTGGGAGCAAGAGAAAACACTCAGATGTGCAGGACAGCGGGTTCTCCTACACCTAAACACTACTAAGAGCTCGGTTCTCACCTCCGAGTGCCAGGATCATGTGTCCAAAAGGTGGTCCACTCTCATCAATGAAAAACACCCTCTTCATGTACAGAGACACAAACTGTCCATAGTAAACCTCGTCAAAGCTGCAGCACAGAGAGCTGTGTGAGATGTGTACACACCGGCAATAGCACATACAGTACAGAGGGATTATATTAGAATGCTGTGGTGTAATAAAACACTCACACGACAGCTCTGGGAAACTGAATGCCGTACAATCTGGTCAGGAGGCCAAAGGCTGTGACTGCAACCAGCAGCACATTAATGTCCACTTTCACCGTCGGGGGTATTTTAACTCTCTGCATGCTGGGAAATACTTCCGGCTTTTACTCGGTTATTAAACAGAGTTTTCCGAATGAATCTGACACACTTCCGGATAAAATGTCTCTGGAGCGGGTCTCACTGCACTTTCGCTCTTTCCCACATTCCCTCTTTCCCTGTACACTGTTCTCCAGCCATTATTTACAGAAGGCTATTTTCATTTCCGGATATTATCATTATAATCATATAGATTCTGACAACGAAACTTTATCGTCTAAATATAAATAGCGTGTAAAAACGATATCAATTTGAAGAAATCCTGTAAGGAAATTGTGGATTTTCCTGTTTAAACGAATGAATAAATAAATAAACAAACTAGATAGCAATGTGCTGGCCAAATTAAGAGTCTGACTTCCGGTGCTTACGATTTCAAAATAAAAGTCTGAATAATCAGGGGCGCATGTTTCTTCTTCTGGATGTCAAGCTTTTGAGCAGTGTGGTCATTATTTTTTTTTTACCTAAAACACTTCATCTAACTCATCAGTTACAGTTGAGTGCAGAAGTTTGTATACCCCATGGTTTCTGAGTGAAAAGTGGAAAACGTTTTGCAATTGATCAGTAAAATCCAAGAAAAAATAAAATCCCAGATGTCATGGTAGTCCAGCAGGTAGTGTTGGCATCTCACAGCTCCACGGTCGCTGGTTCAATCCTGAGGTCAGGTTATGTTTTCTGTGCATGTTCTATGTTTCTGCATGGGTTTCTCCAGCGTCCCAAAACATGCAGGTTTGTTGATTGAGTACATTAAAATGCTTCTAGGTAGGTGTGTGTGTGTGCGCACGCATGGTGCCCTGTGATGGACTGGTGTTCCAATCAGTGTATTCCTGCTTTGCACCCAGTGTTCCTGGGATAGGATCCACCATAACATTGATCGGGATAACGCGGTTACTGAAGATGAATTAATTAATGTGGATGCAATCTATTAACAGCACTCCAAAATGGTAAAAATAAATAAATAAATAAAAAAAAGTAAAGAAAGAAGTAAAAATTTTGCCAAGAACTTTTTCTGTTCTCCAGGCAATCATGACATCTGGAGGAGTTAAGAGTGTACTACTCTAGTGCAGTGATTTTCAAAGTGGGGGCCGCCAGGGGGCACCCGGGGGGCCTCAACAATCTGGTCGGAGCCACCAAGCCCATCCCTCCCACTAGTGTGTTTTCTCTTTCTCAGACAACCACACACACACACACACACACACACACACACACACAATCAACTCCTAATGTAATGTAATACAAAGATGTCAAATGTAATTATTAATTTAAAAGGGGGGGGGGGGTATATTCAGAAGTCTGTATTTTTAATGTGTTTTAAAGATATTTTGCAAAAGGGGGGCCTCGGTCAAATGTTAATGCCATTTGGGGGGCCTTGCCCTGGAAAAGTTTGAGAACCCCTGCTCTAGTGTACATTACTGGAACCTCAGTTAATATGAGTAAAACGTGCTTAATGGTTGCTTAAAATAAGGCAGCACAAAAGGGCCGATTCCTACTGGATAGGCATGCTTGGTGGGTTTGGCCTGTTAACTCATTTATACTCCACAGAAGTCATGGACAACAACAGGAACTCTTGGATGACCACTTTATTCATTATTAAAGACTGTTAAATCAAGCACAAACATCTCAATTAGAATAAGATAATAAAGTCTCAAGGTGCCATTAATTCTGATATGTTTTTGTAAAGAAAATATGTTAAATATTTTTTTTTTAATAAGAATCATCTTCCTTTTTCACTAAATGCTTAGATTTCTGGCACAATTTTTACTCATTTTTATATAGGGTGCCGATACTTCTAGGGTGCATTATACAAGAGATGAAAAGGCACAGATTATTAAAGCAATATGGCCGAGTTGGAACTGATATGGTCACAGGATATGAAAGAGATTAGGCAGTTATTAAGTCAAAGGATGGGGAACAATTTATATTATGTAATATTTATACAACATTTGGACATCTACTAAAAATTTCTATAGTATTATCTTTTTTTTTCCTCAAAGTGTTAATATCCTAACATATGGTAATCAACAATTTTTGTCATTTGTGATGAAGAACCATCTGTTAAACCTAACACACTTCTACAACTGTTATAAATTTATATTCATTTTGCCCTAAGATTATGAAAACATTTGGACTGATCTGGTTTTGGTTTAGTTTGTGTGTTAGAACAGATTATTCTCCAAACTGTGCTGGATTTGGACAGTTATTTTCAATACTTCTGATATGAAATATACCCATTGATATGTCCATATACCAATATATGGCCAAAAGTTTGTGGACACTTGACCATCACACGCAGGCCTCCTCACCCAACATCAGCACCTGACCTCATTAATGCTCTTGTACAAACATACATAGTGTAAGTACATTTGAAATAATATATACCATGTATGGGTTCACATTTTCCAGTTTCATGTTATGATAATGTAATCACTTATTAAACTTATCAATATTGGTGTAAAAAAAAATAAAAAATAAAAAAATACATAAAATTAACCATCCACAATTCTCAAACTTTATTTAAAACCAGAAAAAATAAAGATGGAACAAACATATAAACAAATAAACAACAAAAATAGCACTGCTTATTGGTGCAGGAAAAGATGTTTACAGATGTCAAAAGAGTAACAAATAATTCACTAATGGTAAATAACGTCCAGATGACAAAACTATAAAAAATATATAATATGATAAAAGAAGTGTTTCACAGTTGTAAAATAGTATTTAACAATAACGAAGTGCATACTCAGAGATCCTGAAGAAGTGCTAGTGGAAAGTCTATACTATTTATCTGCAGTATATTTCACAGTCAGGACTGAAGAGAGAATCGTTGTGTTTCAATCAATCACGAGACTGTTATAGTTTTGATCTGGCCAAATCTATACTGTAACTATAGAAGAGCTGATATATGCACCTTGAAAACAAATATTCAAATTCAAAACTACTGAACATGGGAAAAAATGTTCAGTTACAAAATGGTTTCGTACATAATACAGGAAAAAGAAATGGTACACTGTGGAAACATAATATTATCCATAAGCACAAATACACAGAGCCACCATTTGTGAGTTCACAGTGATGAAAAGGTATAGAAAAATATGCCTATATAGAGATCCCTTTGATGTGCATAACAAAGTAGAACTTTAGATATATTAAAAGCCTGTGAGTAACGGTAATTAAAGTAACATTAATTAATAGAGTAAGCACAATGTTAAAGATAGAATACAATTCAAAATAACAAAAAAGTTAAATCTACAAAATGTAATAAAAATGTAGACTACATATTGCATATCAAAACTGTAATTAAAAAAAAAAAGAAGGTATTTTAAATGTAACTAATGCAAGTTATTATATTCTTTAAAAATTTTTTTAGGTCCATTAACCAAGTGTAGTTTAAATTACACTATTTCTGCTCCTGTAAGCCGTTTAGATCTACGAGCTGTTAGCTCAACTACAGCTTTTCTTTTTTGTTGAGGTTTCTTTACCTCTTCTCCAATCACCTTTCTTACCTCCTCTGCCTCTGACTTATCTTCCATTTCACTCAGACTATCTTGCAGCAATCTCCTGCTTCTCCTAGTTGATCTTTGTTCAGGTGAAGCTGTTGCTGATTTCCTGCCACGAAGGAAGCGTTTTGTCGTCACTCCGGACTCTTGCCCTGCATCTGCGATTTCTTTTTCACTCTCCTGAAATGAGGCTTTGGTCTCCTCAACCACTCGGTGACACTCTGCGTCCTTACGGTCAATCTCTTCGTCCAGCTCCGAGGTGAAATTTCCATCTACAGTTACACTGGCTTCAGTCATTTCTTCAGCGTTCTTCTCAATTTGCTCTGGCTCCCCTTGAGTATCCTCAAATTCTTTGGGCTCATCAGTTACTTTATCAGCTGCACCTGCATTGTTTTCAGACTCCATTATCTGTTCTGTCGCCGATTGTTCCTCCTTGTTCTCTTCACCATTCTTTTCTTCTTGTGCCACTAGCTTAGAATCTGTATCTTCTTCTGAAACATTTAGAAACTCTCTCAACTGGGCCTGCTTACTCATATCTTCTGTCCCTGTTGTGCTTTCTTGGCTGTTAGTCGCATTTCCATCCATTTCTTCCCCTTCTGTATTTTCCTGGTCCTCATCTTTATGGGAGATTTCTCCACCTATAGTATTGGTACCCTGTATTTCTTGACCTTTTCCTTGATGAGTGGTTTCGTTTTCTGCAAGTGACTTCACATCAGCCATTACTGTTGCAGAATCCTCATTGTTTGTCCACACAACTGTTTGCCCATCATTTTCACCTTGGTCTTGTTTGCAGAGTCGTTTGGATTTCCTTACAGAGGTGGCTTTGGTAGTTATTGTTCGTTTTCTCAGAGCCCTTCTTTCAACACCTACGCCCTCGTCTGACTGAACGACAAGGTGTTTTTCTTCCACTCTTTTACTAGGTTCTTCTTCAAATGTTTTCTCAAGCAATGTTTCCTCCGGAGCATTATCCTGTTGGTCACGTTCCTGTCCAGAACTGGCACTTCTTACTTGTTCTTGGTTCAGCTCAGGTTCTTCTTTCTCCTGATACTCATCTGGTAGATCACCTTCTACTAGAATTTCCTTATGATCAACAGCTGCTTCTACCATATCGCTGTCTCCATCAGTCCCCTCCTCTACCTTTTCTAGATCATTTCCAGGTATATTTTTATCTTGCTCCCGGTCTTTTCTCACTGCTTCAGAGACAGCAGGTACTTCCTCAGTGTCACATTTTGAATTGGTTTCATGCGCCTCTTCCACAGCAGCCCTGGACTCTTCGGTGCTTTGCACTGCTAATATTTCAGGACAAACTTTAGTGACTAGTGAATCCATCTCCAGCTCTGCTACAAGTGTGCCTGTGAGATTTGGAAGAACTTCTTTGATATCCATAAGCACAACAGAAGCTTCTTGTAGTATCAAAGCGGATGTGGTTTCCATGATGTTCTCACTATCCTCTCCATATGCCATTTCTGTGGCTGCTCCCTCTTCTTGCACGTTGTTTTCAGCTTCTTCCAAAACGTCGGAAGGTTCAATGTGTACAGCTGTGCAGACTTGTTCAGTTTCTCCATGTATTATATCCTCTGGTGCCATCTTGTCTTGTTCTGTAACACCTTCACTCCTTATATTGTTCTCTACTTCATTTCCATCAGATGTCCTTATGTTCTTAATGTTCTTGTGGTCATCAGCTTCTATGTCAGTCTTTTCCAAACTGCTTCCCTCTTCACAGGTGCTCTGTACAGCTGAAATCATATTTTCTGGATCACCATCTGACTCCATGTGGTCTCCTACTGCGACCTCAGACCCTAATATAACGTTCATCTCGTTATTATTAGATTCATCTAGGTTTTCAGGTTCCTCTAGTAGCATCATGACTTTGATTTGTCGTTCGTGTCTTTGTTGTGGAGTGGCTTTGTTTGTCAGTTTTGCCGAACTCCTGAGAGATCTTTTCGTCAGTTTACTTTCTGCAGCTTGATCCTCGAGCCTTCTAGAGCGCCTCAATGGGGTTACCGAGCTTGCCTCATCCTCTTCATCCAGAACATCTGATCTCTCACCATTATCTTCACTTGGCTCAATGACATGTTGACTTTTTGTTTCCTCACCTGCTATTTCTTGAGCAGTGTCTGTCTCGTTTTGAACCTCTTCTATGTTTTCTTCATCAGGAACCTCTGACAGTGGAACTAAGTCTTCATCATTCAGTACAACACCTTCCTCACTCTCCATCTTTTCATCTGTTTCTTCAGTGCTGCCGGTTTCAATTTCATTTTCTGTCATTTCCACTACCTGCTCTTTTTCAGAGTGTTCAGCTTGAGATCCTGTAGAAGGACTTTCTAGTTTATGAAGTTCCAGATCTACCTCCTCCTGAGACTGTGAAGTTCCCTTAGCATCTTTACCAGCATCCGTATGTGTTGTGGAAACTGTGTCAAAATCCACAAGCCCAACAGCAACTTTCTGCAGTTTCAAAGGTGATGTGGCTTCTTCTGTGTAATCATCCTCTGATGGGCCTGTTTCTGAGGCTGGTTCCTCCTCCTGCTCTTCAGTAGGTTCTGCAGCAGACTGTCCTATTTTTTTTCCTTCGAGAGCTTTCACTTCTTTGGTTTCAGTGGTGATGCTTACCGACTCAATTTTCTCTTTCACAGCAGTTTCAGTGTCTGACTCCAGAACTTCCTTTATCTGCTCTTCAGGATCATCTACTGGTTGTTTTGTTTTCACTTGTTGCATTACAGCTTTTGTTTTAGAAGTTGCTTTAGCAGCTTTTGTAGAACTCCTGAGAACTCTTTTTGTCAGTTCACTTTCTACCGCCTGACGCTTGAGTCTTCTTGACCGCCTTAATGGTGTTACAAAGCTTGTCTTATCCTCTTCCTCTTCAGACAGTTCAATCTGAGCATCTGATTTCAATCCTTCATCTTCACTTGACTCAATGTCATTTTGAATGTTTTCTTCCTCACCTGGTGTATCTTGATTAGTGTTTGTCTGTTTCACAGGTTCCTCTTCCTGAGTTTCATTCATCATCTTTTCATCTATAAAAGTTGACTCTGGAAGTTTGTTTTCAACCTTTGACATACTATTTTCCTCAATCTCCATCCTCTCATCTCTTACTTGTTCTGTTTCCTCATGTTCCTCTTCAATCATTTCTACTTCTTGCTCTTTTTCCCCGAGTTCAACTTCACATTCTGTCTGGTTTTCTCCTTCTTTGCCCTCATTACTATGATAAGTACTATCTGGCTTATAAAGTTCCTGAATTACCTCCTCCTGAGGCTGGGAGGTTACCTTATCCATTTCACTGTCATCACTTTCATGTTTCGGGGAGACTTTGTTAAAATCCACAAGCACAACAGCAACACTTTGCAGTTTCAGAGTTGATGTGGCTTCTTTTATGTTGTCATCATCCTCTGCTGGCTCTCTTTCTGAGGCTGGTTCCTCCTCCTGCTCTTCAACAGACTCCGCAGCAGATGTTTCTGTTGATTTTCCTTCAGCCGCTGTTTTCTCATCACCTTTGGTTGACTCACCAGCTTCTTCTCCTGTTGTCACTCTTCCTTGTTCATTGTTCCTCAACTTTGTATCCACTTTATTTTCATCCTGTGGACTATCTTCAGTTTTCTTCTCCACTTCCATGAGGTGTTCAGCATCAGTTACGTTTTGGCCTAAACATTCCTCATCCCTCCCTTCCTCAAAAATGACATTTAGAGCTGAAATCAGATTTTCACCACAGCCTTCAGTAGTGATGATTTCCTTATACACTTCCTCTTCAGCCAGTTTAAGTGAAACATCTGACGTCACACCCTCATCATCTTCAGTTGACTTAATGACATGTAGACTTTTTGGTTCCTCACCTGGTATTTCTTGGGCAGTGGTCCCTTTTTGATCCTCTTCCATGTTTTCTTCATCAGTAACAGCTGACTCTGGAACTCTATCTTCATCATTCGATACAACACATTTCCTCACCATCTTTTCTTCGGTTTCTTCAATGCTGCTATTTTCAATCTCATTTTCTCTCATTTCCACTACTTGCTCTTCTTCAGTGTGTTCAGCCTGAGATTCTCTAACAGTACTTTCTAGTCTATGATGTTCCAGATCTACCTTCTCCTGAGGCTGTGAGGTTCCCTTAGCATCTTCACTAACATCTGTATATATAATGGAAACTTTGTTAAAATCCACAAGCACAACAGCAGCTTTTGGCAGTTTCAAAGCTGATGTGGTTTCTTCAGTGTTCGGGACATCATCCTTTGGCACCATTTCTGAGGCTGGTTCCTCGTCCTGCTCTTCAACAGGTTCCACAGTAGACTGTTCTAGTGTTTCTCCTTCAAGCTCTATTGCAGCGGTATTCATCTTATTTTCATGCTGTGAACCATCTTCCATTTTGTTCTCCACTTCCATGAGGTTTTGATAATCAGTTATTTTTTCTTCTAAATGCTCCTCATCTACATTTCTCTCTTCCTCAACATTATCATTTAAAGCTGAAATCAGGTTTTCCCTACAGCCTTCAGTAGTGATGCTTACTGACTCAATTTTCTTTTCCGCAGCAGTTCCAGTGGGCGATTCTACAGCTTCCTTCATCTGCTCAACTTCAGGATCATCTACTGCTTGCTTAGTCTTCACTCGTTGCTTTATAGCATTGGGTTTACAAGTTGCTTTAGCTGTTTTTGTTGAACTCCTGAGTACTCTTTTTGTCAGTTCCCTTTCTGCAACCAGATGTTTTAGTCTTTTAGAGCGCCGTAATGGGGTTACAAAGTTTGTCTTATCCTCTTCCTCTTCAGACAGTTCAATCTGAACATCTGATTTCACCTCTTCATCATCCTCACTTGACTCAATGATATCTTTACTTTTGATTTCCTCATCTGGTGCGTCTCGAACAGTCTTTGTTTCTTTCAGAACCGTCTCTTGCTGAAAATCCTCCATCTTGTTTTCATCTGTAGTCAACTCTGAAACTCTGTCTACATCCGTTGTTATAACTCTCTCCATAATTTCTTCTGTTTCTTCAATGCTGCTATTTTCACCCTCAACTGTCTCATTTTCATTTTCTGTCATTTCCACTTCTTGCTCTTTTTCAGTGGGTTCAACTTGCTGGTTTAATCCTTCTTCTTCTTTGTTCCCTCGGTCATCAGTACGTTCTGGCTGTGAGTTTCCTGAGGCATTTTCGCTGGCATATGTATGTGTTGTGGAAACTGTGTCTAAATCCACAAGAACAGCAGCAACCTTTTGCAGTTTCAAAGTTGAAGTGGCTTCTTCAGTGTTCTGCACAATCTCTGCTGGCATCATTTCTAAGGTTGGCTCCTCCTCCTGCTCTTCAAAAGGTTCTGCAGCTGATGGTTCTGGTACTTTTACTTCAACTTCTATTTGAGCTGTATTTACATCCTCAGCATCATGAACATCAACAACTGCCATTTTCTCACCATCCTTGCCATCTTCATAATCAAGACTTAACTCGATGTCATTAATTTCTGGTTCCTCACTTTGAATAGCGTTAGGTTCTTTCATAAGTTCCTCTTCTTGAGCCTCCTCTATCTTGTTTTCATCTGTAACAGTTGGCTCTGAAACTCTGTCTTCATCCTTTGATAGAATATTTTCCTCAATCTCTATCTTGTCATGTCTTACTTCTGCTTCTTCAATATTTTTCTTTTTTATTTTGTCCTCAACTACCACCACATTTTCACCGCCTGTGTAGTAAGCTTCAGCATTATTAACATCTGCGATTCCTATTTCCTCACCATCCTCAGCTGCCTTGCCAACTTCTTCTGCTGCAGCGGCCATTTTGTCTTGTTCTTCATTCCTCAACTTTTCATCCATCTTATTTTCATCTTGTGAACCATCTTCCATTTTGTTCTCCACTTCCCTGGGGTTTTGATCATCAGTTCTTTGTTGGGCTTTTTCAGTGCATTCAGCCTGAGATTCTGTCTGATTTAATCCTTTTTCTTTAGGCTCATCTTCTACTTGTTTGATTTTCTCTGGTTGCTTTATAGATTGGGCTTGTCTTGTGTACACCTGTTTAGAAGTGGTTTCAAGTGTTTGCTTAGAAGAACGTCTGAGAACTCTTTCTGCAAGTTCACCTTCTGCAGCCTGATCACGGAGTCTTACAGAGTGCCTTAATGGAGTTTCGTAGTTTGATCTTCGCTTGTCACCACATTTTCCTTTTAAGCCTGAACTGTATGCCATGTTTGAGTACTCCTCTTGTTGAATCAAAGAACTGACTTTCTCCCATTCATTATCAGGACTTAATTCTTGGTCTTCAGTTTCCTGTTCTTTGTCACATAAACACTCCCGAACCGTGCCAGTCTCTTCAACTGTGTGCATCACTTTCACCTGCTCACTTTGCTCTTTTTCTACCAAAGACACCTCTAGAACTCCCGGTTTCTCTACTTCTGTGTCACCAACAATATTTTCCACTGATATCTTCCTCATTTCTACTTCATCTACTATGTCTTCTATGTTGGTAGTATCTGCCATTTCTGTTTGATCTTTTTGTGACTCTACTATTTCTTCAGAGGTTTCCCTCTCATCTAAAGGTATCACCTTATTAACATCATCTTTCATTTCTTTGACCTCTACACCTTTTTCTTTTACCTCTTCAGTTTCAGACGACATCTTAACAATCTCCACCTCTTGAACTTGATGAAGTTCTAAAGGTTGGAGGTCTACTGGAACAATCGTGGCTTCAAAAGTTTTCATGATTTGTGCATTGTCCTTTAGGCTTTGGATTTCCATAACAGGAGTTATTTCGTCCACCTGATCTTTTTCTGGTTCTGACTGATAGGTCGGTTCAGGGGTCAATTTGTTTTGGTCTTCACAGTGAAGATGAGTAGTCTCTGATATGGGGGTCACATCATGTGTCATTGTCTCCACGGTGTCCTGCAAAGAAGAGGTCATTACTATATACGTAGCTCTTTAAAATCCAGAGCGTCATTCATCCACCATGCATACACACTTTTGCGCACCATGTAAACACTGCATACACATATTTCTATGCACAGAATGTGATTAATCAGGTTATTCATGTGTGTGAGGATGTGTGTATATTTAGACGCACTCTTGGTGTGTATAGCAGAACAGTATAATCGCATGTCAACTAATAATTAGAAGCTTCCATTCCACACTGATTGTCAATCATCTCAGCCTAAGTGACAGAGTAATTGCTGATATGGTTCTCACAGCAAGGTACAGTACTTTCTCCTCTAGGGTTTTTAGCCACAGGCACATTTCAACAAGAAACTAGAGACTAGTTTGGCATTTCCCAACAAATTATAAGCTGAATAATGGCATGTCTTAGAGCTCACATTACATTTCCAAACACAGCAGAGGAAAAGACAACGATAATCAGAGTTTTTCATGCCATCGCAGGTTTTTGCGAATTTAATTAAGGCAAGACATTGCACATACATATAGCCATAACGCTAACTTTTTAGAGTGATGTTGTTTACCATATATGTCAATTTTGGGGCTGTGCATTCATGTGTGATGAATGCCAAATTTCTAGCATATATTGGCAGTTTTTTCACACAGAATTATAATTTGTTCTATGCACGTTTTGATAATTGAGGCCAAAGGTTCTGTGTTTGCAAACAATACCCTCCTTACTCTGAAAAGAAGGAAGTGATACACCCAGTTATTCTAGCAGTATTACAGCAGGATGTGATTGTGCCAACAGTTTTGCTATATAACACACCTATTAACCCAGTTCCTAAGGCTGGATGGAAAGGATGGCGTTTTACACAAGATTTGCATAAAATCACTGAACTAGTTAGCCCAGTAGCACCATTAGTACCTGACGTAACCTGTACCTGTAATCACATGATCAGCAATATTTTTCTGTTGTTGAACTGTGTTCAGCTTTTTTCAGTGTGCCTGACTGGGGGAGCACAAGGCTATTGCTCGCATTCACATTCCACATTTCTCACACTCCCAAGGCACACAGGATATGATCAGGGGTCATCCTCCACCCTATACCATGCAGCAAATGTTAAGCTTATTGGGTATTATAAATTACTGTCATCATTGGATCCCCGATTGCTCTTTTCATGACAAAATCCTGAGAGCTGTGTGTTCTAAGTGCGCCATTTATAAGTGCGCCATTTCTACAGAAAAAAAAAATAAGATTGAATGGACTTCTGACATGGTGAGCTCTTTCCAAGCATTGAAAGTATGGTATATTTTTAAAGCAAATGGTATATATTAAAGAAATCATTGAATAAACCGGTATGTTAAGGTTAAGCAATCAAAAGGACGGTCCAATCATGTGTAACCAATATATGAGACCTAGAGAGAATGTGTTAATCAAAGAAGCTAAAATCAATGAGATCATTGAGGGCCCATTCTTCAGTTACAAATCTATCATTTCCTTCTGCGCTTGCTCTGTTATTTCTCAGAGAAATCACCCTCTGCACCTGCGTAAAGACACAGAGTTTGTACTTTGTCTTTTTAAGTTTGTGTCTTTTTACCAGTTTGATGTCAAGTGATTTCTTAAGATGTATTGTTGAAATCCATGACGCAAGTCGGTAAAATAATAACTTCTTAAAAAAATAAGCTGACTGACCTTGCACCACCATTATAGATACGATATAGAAACATATCTTTAAAAAAAAAAAAAAAAGAAAGAAAGAAAAAAAAACAACAACACTGTGGCGAGTCCTCAGGAATGTGATCAAAAGAAAAAAAGGCCCCACATAATTAGATCACTGTTTTAGTATTGTGTAAAAGCATGAACATTGACTGTATTCATCAAATGATCTTAAACCCCTGGACTCAGAGATTTTTATTTTGGCCAAGGTGATTTTCCATGACAAAAGCTACCTTATGCCGTGCTCCTGCACTGCAACAAAGTGTGACTGAGGGATCGAGAGCCGCAGCAGGGGTCCTGGCTCAGGAGCATGGGGGTGCTTACAGGCCTGTAGCTTATTTATCCAAAACATTGGATTTGGTAGTACAAGGACTGCCAGCATGTTTGCGTGCGGTGGCTGCAGCTACTCTCTTAGTGCAGACAGCTGGGAAAGTTCTCTCTCACACATCGAACTTACACACCTCACACCAGGTCAATGCCATTTCGAATAACATCAAAATGCAACATGACAGCTCAACCAAGACCAGGATATTAGGATATTCTTTGTACCACTCAAATATAACTATCAAACCTACTAGTGTGCCGAACACACCAACTGTACAGCTGTATTGCCTAATTAATTCTGCTGAGCCTGACACTGAAAACATTCACAATCGCGTTGCCAAAAGTCATATTTCCTTGAGCCTACATTCAAAAGAGCCTACAAAAAAGGCAAAACTTTTGTCATTAAAGGCAACAACACTGCAGATTTGGCTGCCAAATCTGCTTCAGGATGTCAGGTAGCAGCATTAGCATCGATGGTTCTTATTCAGCCTGATCCAGGATTATTTCTAGAGTTTGCTCACTACTGGGGCACAAGCAGCACAAAGAATTTTACAATAGTACTTCAAAATGTCTAGGAGGATCTAGGGGCATAGTTTCATTAGTACAATTTGACATTTTAATTTACTTTAAAGGGCTTTGCTAAAATTGCCTACATAAATTTTCTTTTAGGTATCAAAACTGGTTACTCTTTGTTTGATGACAAACTCCATATTTCTATACCTTAGAAGTCTGTTTTACCATGATGATTTTTAAACAATTACTAAGTTACAAGTTTACATATTAATTGATAACTGAATGTCTAATTTATATTCAAATTCCTGACATAAATACACATAGTCCATCAGAGCCCCAAAAACAAATTCATTATGTTTTGTTTCACAAATACCCGACTTTATACTCACACACACCTGAAAAATCTAGAAAATTACAGGCAGGTGCGTTTGATTAGCATTTTTGTGAGTGAACTAACTAACTAGCCCCCTAAATGAACAAATCACATCATTTGTGGCAGAATGCCAAATTAGAGGAGATAAGCAAGCAGTCTTTTAGCAATTAACAAGCTAACGTTATCGATCAAATCTGTGCCAAGTAAAGTACAACCCCAATTCTGAAAAAGTTATGACAGTATGGAAAATGAACAAAAAAAAAAACGAACAAAAACAGTCATTTGAAAATTCAGTTCACCCTGTATTATACTGAAAACACATTAACACATTATTTGATGTTTTACTTTGTGAATTGAATTTATTATTGAAAATATACAGTCATGTCAAATCTGACGACTGCAACACATGCTAAAACAGTTGGGACAGGCGACTGTTTACCCCTGTGTAACATCATCTTTTCTTTTAATAACACTTAAGTGTTTGGGCGCTGAGTGAAGACACCTGTTGATTAAGTTTAGCGAGTGGAATATTCCGCCATTCATCCATTATGCATTTCTTCAACTGTACAAGGCCTTCGTTGCGTTGTTTTGTGTTTCATAATGTGCCACACATTCTCAAACGGAGACAGGTCAGGACTGCAGGCAGGACATGCTAGCACCCGCACTCTCTGCTTACACAACCATGCGCTTGTAATCTGGGCAGAATGTGGTTCTGGGTTGTCCTGCTCTGGATGGCAGCATATGTTGCTCCAAAATGTGTACATGTCTTTCTGGATTAAAAACAAGACGGCTTTTTTTCCCAAAAACTATTTGAAATGTTGAACACAAAACACGATTCCACCGTGCTACTGTCCATCTCAGATGAGACCGAGCCCAGAGATATCGGCGGTGCTTCTGGACAGTGTTGATGTATGTCTTCTGCTTTGCATAGTAAAGCCTTAACCTGCATCTGTGGATGCAGCGGCGAATGGTGTTGACTGACAAATGTTTACCAAAGTATTCCCGAGCCCATGTCAGGAGATCCATTACAGACTCGTGATGGTTTTTAAGACAGTGACGTCTGAGGGATCGGAGATCACGCGCACTCAGAAGTGGTTTTCAGCCTTGACCTTTATGCACAGAGATCTGACCGGATTCCTTGAATCTTTTAATTATATTTCACATATAATTAAAAGATTATTTCACCTGCTCACATCGCTGTTAGTCCTAAATTGTCCCATCACAACTATTTTGGAACGTTTTGCATGCATCAATTTCAAGATATTGTCAGTATCCAGCATCAGGCTCCTTATAAACAAACAGTGTGGCTACAGAGAGGTGCCACTAGAAATGCTGATGGCACATGGCATTCACATGAAGGGTACATGACTGCACCTACAATATTTCTCAAAATTCTTATGCGCATGGTTTTGATCATCGTACAGGGGGGGGGGAAAGCGATTAGAAAAATTAAACAACAGGGATACTGGTCTCCATCTTTACAGGCAATGGCAGATGAAGTTTGATCAGAATGCAAAGTTTGTTCCCAAAACAATGTCATGTCAGGAAAGGAGCATGAGCACTAATAGGTCACATACGGTACCAGAAGGACCATTCAAACACCTGGTAATAGATTGTGTGGATATGATAAAACGAGTACAGGGTAAAAGATGCATGCTGGTTCTGACAACGTTAGTTCAGAGAACAGTAAAACAGCTATTACAACAACTAAGAACAAAACAGAGACTAGAATGTGTTTATCACCCTCAGTCACAGGGAATGGTGGAAAGGGTAAATAGTACTCCCAAGGCTAAGCTTAACAAGATATGTGCTGACATTAAACTCAACTGGGTTGATGCTCTACCTCTTGCACTGATGAGCTATCGCATGCAGATTAACAGAAATACGCAGATAACACTGGATGAAATGCTTACGGGTCGACCCATGCCTGTGCCATACTGGAGGGGTGCTTAAAAAGGACCATCTCTGTACGAATTGCAAATGGAGATTAAGGATTATATGCAACAAATAACTGCTATACATAGAGCTATTTATTTACAAGAAAAGTGTAAGGAACCATGAGAGGAAGCAGAAGCACCCTGACCAGTTGTTCCTGGAGATCAGGTGATAATCCAATGAAGCATGATGTGCCAAAAGATGACCCATATGACATTTGGCTTGACTTGGCAGCTGATTCATCAGAAGAAGAAGAAGAAGATAGAAGAAGATACCAGCTCCTCAAGCGAGAACAAAGAAGAAGCTTGACGAGCCATGCCCTGGGTGTAAGTGACCCTCTATGATACACAAAATATCTGAGTTAAAGACTAACATCATTGTGACAAAAAGAGACTTTATATTACTACTTTTAAGTTTGATTATATTTTGATTTGATTTGATATGACTACTGATGTATTTGACTTTGTTCGATCTGATTTTGTTTAACCATTGATGTACTCTACATAACTGTGACAACCACGGGCAAGCGCTGAACTAAATGCAGGCACATGCTTGTAATACAATGTGTGATATTTTATATAGGGATTAGGGAGACAGAACCGGTTACTCCTTCCTAGTCAAGTGTAGAGGGAGTGTTTGGTCCTGCACCCCACAAGAGAATGGGTTCAGTATCCGGTCATTGGTAAGAAGACTGAGTGATCAGGATGGATTTACCACTAGCTAGTATAAATTGAAGGGACTGAAGATTGTGAGATCTTGGTGTAGGTGGGACTTAGTAAGTCCCACGGGTATACTTTTTATATATATATATATATATATATATATATATATATATATATATATATATATATATATATATATATATATATACATATATAAAGTATTCATGCATGTTAATTAAGGAAACCAGGACAAACTGATGCAACTCTAGCTTGTGGGAGCACACATTTCTCACTTCTAGTTTGTACCTTTTTGAATACAATTGAGCCTATCCTCTATATCTTTTTGATAGCTTGGAATTTGTTATACGTTAGCATGTATCCACTATTATTGCCAAGCTTTATGAGTGGTCTATTGTTCAAACTGCAGAAGTTAGAAAAATACAGAATGTGCACATACGCAAAAGACTGATAAGGCCACCCGTGTTAGAGAAGATGCACCAATGTTCAAGGACATGTGTGTGTGTTAGTTGCTAAAAGACTTCCTTTATACTCTTATCATATGATGGTGAGATGAGCTACAAAGAGTCTTTGTTTTGAAAATGTATAAAAGTCTGGATCAAGATGGAGTCCGGTAGTTGTTTTGCAAACCAATTTTAGTAATAAAGTCTACTTTTTGTCATCGAAAACCCAGAGACTCGGAAGTTTTTATTTTTGCTGAAGAGATTCCATGACACAGGATCCTCAGTATTTTTCTATAAAAAAAAATAACACATACATACCTTGAGTTCTGGCTCTTTTAAAATCACAGAAAGTTTGCCATACTCATGCACCGGGTCATCTGCAGACTGAACATCAGGCTCAATGTCTTCTACCCTGCATCACACACATTTTAAGATGTCCACAGTTAGATTAAACTCAGCTTGCTATTGGAGCTGCTGTTATAATAAGTTAGGCTCAGTTAATAAACTTGAATGGCGAATATTAATAGTTTGAAAGACAACCTGAGGATTTTCCCAGGTGTCTCTTCTTTGTCTGCTCCAAGTTTTTTACGCTTCAGATTGCCGCTTCTGCCACGGGTTGTAACTGGTGTGTCCTGCACCTCTGTAATGATAGCAAGAATACAAACGAGTGCATAGGAACAAAAAAAAAAATCAATAAAAATGTAACTGTTGAAGAGTATGTTTCCAATTTATAGTGCTCGATTTAACATAAACTATAAAATATGCGGCACTAATTACAAGGTTACTCTGTACTTATAATCTACACTAACAATAATGGGATATCGCCCATAAAACTAGATACTAATTTGAAATACCTTTTATTTATTTAGCACCACCAGGGTCCTATTTAATATTCTTCATGAATTTGCATGCATCATCTCAATTATGGTTGTTTCAATAGAAAAATCAATAATCTTCATTTTAATATTGACTTTATATGGGCCATCTGAGAGCAATGTTTATGTCTATATTAGACTAAATCTCTCAAATATAACACTGTGGTGGGCAAACGCTTGATTTAATACTTGGTGTAGATATAGAAAACACATTGACCCTACTCCGGTTTGAGATTATCTCTCAGTACTACTTCGCTTAATTTGAACTGTATTTTAGCCGTAATATGTGCATTTCCCCTACTGTACTTAGCTCTACTGAACATTTTATTGACTTTGACTGTGCTTAGAGTCAAGGATCTACACCAGGGGTGTCCAATCTTATACAGAAAGGGCCAGTGTGGGTGCAGGTTTTCATATCAACCAAGCAGAAGTCACACGTGATTCTACTGAAAGCCAAGCTCAGCTGATTAAACAGTTGGAATCAGGTGTGGCTCCTGCTTGATTGAAATGAAAACCTGCACCCACACCGGCTCTTGACATAAGATTGGACACCCCTGCTCTATACAATGCAATATACTATATAATATTGCCCAATAATGTTGTCCAAGAAAGGGAGAATGTGTGGTAAAAGGCTAGCACTCTGGAATAACGGGTGTTCAAAAGTCTTTAAAGTTAAACGAACTAGTGTAACTAGTGAAAGGCTCCTACAACAAATAAAATCCTAGATGTTTATTTAGTACAGTAGCAAAGATAACTAGAAATAGAAACAGCAACTTTCATGGAGTTTTCTTTCCTTAAAATACTTGCCCTTTGTTATTTTAATCCGGACAACCTCCTCCTAAAAATGTACAGGTAAAAAGATATCAGAGTCAAATATTTTGGTAAAATAATACAATATTGTGAGAATCACCACCAATATTCATAAATATTAAAAGGTTAATAAGTTACATACCACAACCTCTATGTGCTCCATAGTCTCCTGTACTTGTCTAAAACCAGCTTCCATTGGGATGTCTTCTGTTTCCAAATTCGATTTCCCCAAAGCTTGGTGATTTCCTATCGAGAAATTAGCAGAATTAAAACAATATTAACAATTTACTAGCTTTTATGCCTGAATTTTTAACACCTGCTTACCTTTTAGGTCCATTGCTTGTAGTTTTCTGGCTATTTGAGTTCTCTGAAAAGGGCTTCCTACACCCTCTATTTCCCACAGCAGCTCTGTGTCTTCTGGATAACGGCTCAGATACTTTTTACAAACTATAATAAAGACATTTTTTAATGGTGCATGTATAAGAAATAATAAGAAGCTACTGGAAGACATTTGACTGGTTTATAGCAATACCTTTGTACATGGCTGGTGAAAGTGGATATTTCAAACCCATGGAATCTTTTTTGAAGCGGTCAACAAAGTCCTCCAGCATTTGGAGACCATGTCCATTGCCACGGTGGCATTTCCGGATGAATATGGTATCCATGACAGGAAGTTGATAACGATGGGTCAAGAACCTCTTGCATAGTCTCCCTATTATTGAGAACAAATAGACAAATGGGAACGCAATTCTGTGGTTCCTTTGCAAATATGTTCATGCTGCTCTTGGGTTCACATAATATGCTGTAGAAAGTAGGATTAATTGGTAACTTCACCATAATTTGTCCCCTTTTGATATTAAATATTTGGTCCTAACCAATCATAAGACTTCTTATGGGGGTTCTCGCTCCCACACAGCTTTTAACAAAACAATACATTCACACTTAAACATTTCCTCGAGTCCAAGAGAGGACATGTGAAATTTGGAAGGTTCACACATGTAGGATTGAACAACTCTGATTTGTACCACTGTGTTTCATTAGTGCAACACCCGAGTGTAGGAGGTTAGGAATCTCAGACAGAGAGATTAGAACATGCCCAAACACGTCTCAGATCAGGCTGATCAATTAACTCAGCTGTTTTATCATATTTGCTGCATGTAATTTGTATCCAAACACTTTAACCTGTAACTCTTATTGTACACTGAATATTTACAGCTTAAACAGATAGACAGACAGATCATACCTTCAGGTTTGACTGAGTAAAAGCCAATGGCCTCGCCATTTTTCCAGAGGATTTTGGCAATTTCATCTTCTCCATGACAAAGAAAGGGCGCATCATTCCCAGCTATCTCTTTCGTTCTGTAGATAATTCTGTTCAGAACATACAGAACTATCCTCTCTCCATTGGTTCTGACCTGAAGATTAAAAGACAAAAATATTCTTTCAACATTCCCCTTATTTTTTAGTAACTGATCATTTGGGTTACAGATGATGCCGAAGTGGCAGTAAATGGCAGTAACCTTAATCAATCCTGTGCGTGAGGAGTCTGCTGTTTTAAGAATATCTTCAGCTGACCACCACCGATCCAGCAGGTAGAGTCCAACAGCTAACAGCACCACACAGAGGACAGTGCGTTGTTCGTGTTATCAATAATTTGTCAATTTAAATATTCATATTTATTTAATATATGCATGTTACCTTTAAATGGGTCTTCAGGTGAAAATAGTGCGAGGAGCTTCTGTTTAATGTCAACTCCATAGAGGGGGACAAAACTTACATTACAGAGGCCAATCTCGATCTACAGCAAGACATTAAATAAATAAAAAAATTTAAAAAGCAAAATAATTGATAACTGTCATTAAGATTAGAACTACATTATTATATATTAATATACATCCTTATATTTCTATATTGACTTGCCACTTTACTTGCACATGTGAACTAATGCATTGTAGTTTACTTACAAATTCTGGTTATAATCTTTATTCACTTTGAATAACTCATTATTAATAGCTTTATCCATTTCCAAGGGAACACTTATTAAAAATTAACTTAAAGTTAAAACTTAAACATTCCAGACATTTAAGGAACAGTAGGCTGCTCTTACTTTCTTGGATCCAGGTATGCTGAGGTACTCCTGTATTTCTGAATTTCTGTATTGAAGTTTAGACATGTAGTCTTTCGCTGACTGCTCCAGGGATTCAGGAGACACAGAGGCCAATATATCCACGGGGAACTCCATCCTGAGGAAAAAGTGCTGAAGTAAATACTCTAAATGGGGGCAGTGGTGGTTTAGCGGTTAAGGCTCTGGGTTACTTATCGGAAGGTCTGTATCATGGCTGACCCTGCGCTCTGACCCCAGCTTCCCGAGAGGCTCGGATATGCGAAGAAAACAATTTCACTGTGCTCTACTGTACATGTGACCAATAAAGACTCATTATCATCATCATAAAATCACTCAGTGCCCATCATTAGGAGGCAAGAGATATGTAATATCAGTTAAAATAAATGTTTGACGCTCAAATATTGCAGTATATGGTTTACTAGCGGGGTTTAAATTCCCAAGACGAAAGGAAATTGAAGGAAGTTTGATGAATGATGAATACTGAGGTCACTGCTGCTGGTTTGCTTAACCGAGACTACATAATATCGCATGAATATTTTGTAGTGTTTCTGTCCAGAAACTACTAGTGTATCAAGCACCAAAACTGACTCAATGCCTGAATGATCAGTGTACCACTGTTATAAAACTTCTACACTGATTAACAAGCAGTGCTGCAGTGGTGCCAAGCTACTGCTTCTGGTGTGGATGATGGTTTTGCTATTATAAAATCCATTATTTTACATGAATATAGAAATAAACACTACAGATTGTTAGTGTCTATAGTGAAAGGTGTGCAGTTATGAGACTGAAGAATGTAAGTACCAGATCACTCCATGGCTCCTGAGGGTGTAAGGGTTTAAAAAATAATTGGCTGATACATGTTTTCAGCTTCAAAAAGGAAATGAGTAGAATTAGTTTCTTATGATACCACTCTGGAAGAGGTTTGATCAAAAGAAAAACAACGATGTAACCGTGCCACATTCAGAGAATCATTACTGCCTTAGGGTCTTTCTGGTTGCACATTTTCAAATAGCAAACTGAAACCGGCTACTCCCTGCTCGTTACACAGCGTTCAGCCAAACAGTACAATAAAAATTCTCACTGGAATGAGACTACACCGACAAATAACCTCTAGCACATTGGTGGGTTTTATAGAAGAGTATTCTGAAACATGACTAATGCCTAAGTCCACAACAGTACAACAGATGCAACTGCATAAAATCACTGCTGGCCTATCCATCCATCCATCCATCCATCCATCTCTCTTTTTTTATGTTAAGGACGTGTATTTGAAACATTCCTCGCTTTTCATTCTGGCTGATTTTTAAGCTGTTTGTATGCAGTGTGTAGTTGGTTTGAATCATCGAGGCAGGTGAGATCTGAGTAATCAGGTGTGGACCAAGCCAACTGGTTCAAGACCATCTGAGCAAGGTGGTCTCGTTCTTGTTTCTCAGTGAACCGGAGAAAGTCATTTGATTCTGATTCTAACCTTCCACAGGAAGCGAACCAAACATGCTGTGTAGTTTGTTTGGCAAGCAGCAGTTTTCTGCTACTAAACTGAGCCACAAGGCTGAGCCACACTGATCCAAAAGACAAAGCTGTACAACTGCAGAAATATTATGTGGTCTGGATATTTGGACTGATGAACAAAAAGAGAAAATTAATGCTGGAGGCAATGCACAATGTTTTAAACAATATATATTTTTTAAATAACAATACACTAACTTATTTGGTGCTGCCTCCATGTTTTACAAGTTCTACGAGTATGTATTCAATTCAGTATTATTTGTATAACGCTTTTAACGATGGATGTTCTCCCAAAGCAGCTTTACAGAAATATATATATATATATATATTCAGCATGTAGATTTTAAATGCATGAATTTATCACTAATGAGCAAGCCAGATGCGATGGTGGCAAGGATTGTCCGATTATAAATAAATCCCCTCTAGAAATGTGCCAATACTACATGGTCAAATAGTGCAATCGTGTAACCAGGTAAATTCATTGAAGTTTTCACATGATGTCTGTTTTGTTGAACTTCTCCACTGTTCACTGAGACTTGAGTGCAAAACTTTTTGTGGCAATTTCAGACGTAAACCTATCATTAGGATTCCTCAGTCAGGAAGAAACCTATTATCATTATTATCATTATTATCATTATTATTATTATTATTATCTCCCTAAAGTGCCCAATAACTCAAGATCTGAATGTTAAAATGTTTTGAAATTTGGCACATTGATACTACGGGCCACGAGTAACTGCCACACCACAAATGGCCCACAAGAGCCCATAGGTGGTGCTACAGGCCACATCCAGAGTCTACATGATTTTCCCTCCACCCCAAATGTCTGGAAATTCAAAAAAGTCCAAAATGTCTGAAAATTGTTACATGCGCCTTATTTCTCACGAGGAACAAAAAAAAGCCATTGAGACCCATAAAGTCCGCCTGGATAGATTTTCCCGTACATTGAAAATTTGTCCAAAACTACACAAATCTTCTCATGAACTGTAGGTTAGATTGACTTAAACTGTGGTACATATGTGTGGGATACAGGTCTTTCTATAGGGTGATAAGCAATAAGGGATCAAATTAAAATTGGCCGAACTATTTACATATTGGTGAATTGACAACTGTTGCACATATTTCCTGTGTCCATAAATCAATGGAACATTAACCCATGGACTTGATCTGTGCCAGACACAAAGAGGATACTACTGTATGTTAACATGTGTGATGGCAACCTCTTACCTCCAAAAACAATGACATTAAAAGGAATAATAATTTATCGCCAACGTTAAAATAATGATTTACACATCCGCTAGTCTTGAAACGGATAATCCGATTCAATCACCAGTTCATATGAAGACTCTTGACAACGTAGAGTAACAATGCTGAGAAATGGGTGAATGTAAGATGAAAAATAGATTTATTGTGAATATCGGAAAAATGCATGCTCAGATAAATGCTAGTGCACACTGCCAGTGGATGTCTCCCTTCCTCCACAGTCCACACACACGCATCCATGGCTTTCTGGCAAAGGTGGGCTGAACTGTCAATTAGGCGGACATTCTGTGGCTGATCTGGCCACAGCTAAAGCTAACAGAAACAGTAAGTCTTCTTCTCTAGAACCATCAAGCTTGGTCAATTTTGGTCTACTGTTGCACACGGAAACTAGAGACTAGACTTAGACTTCTCAGAAAAGCATGGGCATAAACAGAGTATAGGTGGTGATACAGGCCACGCCTCAATGTTGACACATTCAAAATGATGGGATATTTCTACTCCGTCAGGCCAAAGTGTCTGAACGTTGGTATGTATGCCTTGTTGCTCATGGAGAACAAAAATGTCTCAAGAAACTATAATGTCCACATTATGGATTTTTTTTTCTGCAATGATCATTTGTTTTAAATACAAAAATTAACTTAAAACGTGTCATTGATCCAAATGCCTTGAAATGTTGTATCTGTGGGATACATTTCTCTACCGTGTCAATTTTGAAATGGTCCGCAATCTCGAGGAGGAATCCACCTTTGCTGCCATCATCGCATAACTGTTCATATGAACTGACGTACAAAGCCATTTTTATAGTCTTAAAATGGTGCCATTCACAGTAATCTCAATGGTCTTTAGACTGCACCATGTGGGGCCATCCTCGGCATACAGTCATATACATATACATATACCCCTCAGCCAATGATTTTCAAACCAAACCAAAAGGATTAATTTCGCTCTGCTTCAGACACAGTAAACAGACTAATAGATGTGAAAGTGGCCTTAGTGAACCACTTCCCGCCTTGACTTCACACTTCAACTACTGATTATCAAGCAGGAAGCTTGGATTCTGATTGTCTGCAAGTCCATGATTTCAGTGTATACCACCAGTGTACAGATGTTTTAAGCAACTCTGAATTAAGCAATGGGGTATCAATCTGCTGGTCAGTAAGTGAGCAAAAAAACATCTGGCAAAAACAACACTTCTCTCTCTGTTAGAGGGTTTTTAATGCTCTGGGCACCCTGCCAGATACAGTGATGACTGGTAAATCTAATACATGTGGGTTTGAGATCAAAACATGAATATACAACAACAAATCAGAATTTCAGCTTTTCTTTACTTGATATTTATATCCAGGTGTGAAAGCAAGTTAGAACATGACACCTTTGGTGGCAGACCACTCAATTTATTGGTGAGCAAAATGATTGGAACAGATAAGTCTTAAAGTAAATGAGAATAAAAATAACAACATCTGGCCAGTGAGCCATTAGTATCACCAAACTGTTGCATTCTTCTTTTGCAGGCTTGTCTTGCAGCTTCTTTCAGTAGCTGTTTGTTCTGTGGAGTTTATCTGTTCAGTCTCCTCTTAAGGAGGTGAAATGCATGCTCAACTGGTTTAAAGTCAGACAGAATGTTTCTGCAGACTTCCGAATTCATTCTGCTCCTACCATCATGAGTTACATCATCAATAAAGATTAGTGAGCCCATTCCAGAAGCAGCCATATAAGCCCAAACCATGACACTACCATCACCATGCTTGACCAGTGAACTATGTTTTGGATCATGAGCAGATCCATTCTTTCTCCACACTTTGGCCTTTCCAATGGTTAATCTTGGTTCAGAACTTTTATGGCTCATCTCTGTATTTCTTTGTGATTTCCAATCTGGACTTTTGATTTTTACTGCTGATGAGTGGTTTACATCTCAAAGTATGGTCTCTATATTTCTGCTCCTGAAGTCTTCTTCAAATGGTGGATTGTAATACCTTCACCCCTGCCCTCTGGAGGTTGTTGGTGATGTCACCAAGTGTTGTTTTTGGGCTTTTCTTCACAGGTCTCACAATAGCTGCGTTTACATGGACAACAATAATCCACTCTTAATCCGATTAAGACTATACTCTAATTAAGAAACTAGCATGTAAACAGCAATTTTTACTTACCTTAATCTAATTAAGGTCACAATCGAAGTAAGCAATAATCTAATTAAGACGTGTGGAGTACTCCTGTTTTAGTCGCATTATGGACGTGTAGTAGTGACATGTAAACACCTTAATCACATTATGAACGTCGTGTGAGTTTTCACCGCATTTTGCGACAGGACACGATCACACACGGCAGTTTTACGTTTTACGCGAACAAGAGAGTTCGGCTGTGTCCCAAATCACATACTTTCCTACTACAGGCCTGTAGTGGGGAAAAATACATGCATCTCGGCTACTATATAGACGGTAACTACGCGATTTGGGACACACCCACGGCTTCAAGCAGTCGTCTGTTAGCACGTACAGCATGACAAATAATTAACTGCACTTAAAGCGTTCGTAAAAATAAATAAATAAAAACACCCAAAACTGTACACGGTCCCATAACGGAGACGAACTGTATGTCGATACGTGAAATTCTGGCGGGACGTCGGACGGCGTGGCGCGGTGATGTAATGACGCGAGCTGTTAATCTAATTATGTTCTAAAACATGTCAAACGGGAGCATGACAGGAGTATTCTAAAAGCGACTCATGTAAACACCTTAATCACGTTATTATCTTACTCAGAGTAAGGTCAATAATTAGATTACTGCTGTCCATGTAAACGTTGTCAATGTTTCTGTCATCTACTGCTGTTAATGTACATGCCTGATTTGTTCCATGTCTGGTTGTTGGTACAACAGTGGTTTCTTTCTTTTTCAGGACATTCCAAATTGTTGTATTGGCTATGCTCAACGTTTGTGCAATGCCTCCGATTGATTTTCCCTCTTTTCTGAGCGTCATAATGGCTTGCTTTTTTCCCATAGACAGCTCTCTGATCTTGATGTTGGTTTATCATCGTTAACAACAAATCCAGTCTTCACAGAGGGAACCTGTGAAAATCTCTCACTATTTACTCACTCCCTGACATTTACAATCTTCAGCATTTATTTCACAACAAAAAAAAAAGAAAAAGAATAAACACTGTAACGTGTACCAGCAGATCCTTTTCCTCTAACCACCTTACATCTCCCACTATCAGACGGATGCAGATCGGAGGGTCACATGTGAAATCCACAGAACCCTACACACCCACTGTTTAGTCGATAGCACTGAGAACCGTATTTGCGTTCCATACCAAGACACACAGCTCCCAGCGTTTGACCTCAGACATATGCACTATAAGGGCATGCTATAGAAAACACAGGAAGGACACCGATATCCTCCAGCTACAGACATGGAGAAAATATAGAAATGGGAGCAGTCTAATGCACAACAGATATACACGCCCGCACACAAACAAACATTACAGTCTTCGGCTCCTGCTGGTAGCCCCTAACCCCACCCATTTCTGGTTTTGCAAGTTTAGAGTCTAATGAGATGTTGCATGTCTATGTCATATATGACGGGGTGAATTAATGTTACACCTGTCCCACGTGTTGGAAAGAACAACTCGGTTTTCAAAGATGAATCCATTAAAAGTTCGTAAAAATGGTCCCTGATGTGCAACAAAGTAACACCATACTAAAGCTACAAAGTAGAAGGGGGTGTGTTCCTGTTTAGGACAAGTTTCAGTGCGCGTGTACACGTGCATGCGTGCATGTGTGTGCGTACGTGCGTGTATGCGTGCCTGACTTGTATGAATCCGCAGTCGATGGTTCCCCTGTCAAGGGATATTACCAGTGAAGCAGAAAAGCAAGCTCGAGTGTGAGAATGTGTAGAGTCACTGAAAACCAGCTTCCATGCACTCCCTCCAAACCACGCAACTCAATACACGTGCTCTCTCTCTCCAGCACTGACGCACTTTTTAAACAGAGCTCAACTCTGACCAGCAAACATAGAAAGCACAGATAATTCACAAAAGACTTGTTCTTAAATATTTCTTCAGCAGCAGCACACTGCACAATGCAGCTTTATTTTTTAATATTCTGTTCTCAAGATCTCAGTATATGTGAGTATTTGAGACGGAACACAGTGTACCTTTCAGATCACAACACACAAAGCCCATCCCCCAGGGTAATGTCAGCTTTACATGAACAGCTTTTTTTCCCCCAGCAAATAATCTGGAATTATTTTTATCATCATTTTAACTAGAACGTGCTACCGAATTTTGTTTTAAAGTACTAAATCAATCAGCCAGTCTGCTCTGACTGTGCTGCAAACTTCTGTGTGCACAATCCATGCACTGTTATGTAAGTAGCTAACATGAGTACATGGTCAAACATTTTCTTTATCAGGTTTTTATATTTTAAGTGTTCATGCTTTAGGCTACCGCCTTTACATTTCATTTTACATTTAAATGTGCAGATATTAAAATAACATGGATCATATTGCATCTGCACTGTCTTTATTCCTGGACGTATTTCCAAGTCTATCATTTCATGCAATTAATGTTTTATTTCAAAACATCAGTGTTGATGTTATGTTAAGTAATATATTTACACACAAAGGAGGGTGGTAATATTGGTACTCAGCCAACTGTAAAATTGGAGAAGAGGGTGTGAGGGAGGGAGGGAGTGAGAATAAAAATCATGCAAACTTGTGCATTGCATAAAAGATTTGTGAAGGGTTAACAAAGGCGCAGTTGAGCTGCCATACTGCCTAAACTCAGGCAAAAGGGGGTGTGAGGGTTTTATTTAGGTTTTTATTGCAGGGCTGTAAGCAATCTCTCTTTCTGACTTAAAAATAAGAAAACCCATCAAGCATAAACACAACTGCAGCTTAGTTTGCTTTGTTTTGGACAAACCAATTTCTAGTGTTTATTATCCTCAACAACAACAAAAAAAAAGGTCAGAAGTGCAATTCTGAGCTGCACACACTTTTCCAAACTGTCCCCCAAAACAAACACACCAGTGCAAGTCATTACCCAATGCCAATAGTGCACATTTCCACTACAGTTTAACATGCATAAGGAAGTTTATTGTTTCATGACATTTTAAAAGTCTGAGCAAAGCTTCCTCGCGCTCCTGGTGTTCATTTTACTAAAAAAAAAAAAAAAACGGTGCAATATTTACCTTTGCAAAAAAAAAAAAAAAACACATCAGACGCATTATTTATGAGGACTCAGCAGAAAACAAACGGCCCAGGTGAGCGAACAGTGGAATAAATACAGGTCTCAAGCGCTGCTGCTTTCTCTGCACGTCGCGCCATAACACTTTGTTCTGATTAGGAGGAAAACAATCACAGGCTAAATGCACGCGCGCGTTCAGCGTGATATAGACAGAGAGAGGGACACAACCACTCACCCGAGATGTTCAAGAGATATCAGCCCTGAGCGGAGAAGAGACTTGTTCCGTTTTTTATTTTTCTGTAAAACTCAGTGATAGTAGCACTGCGTGTTAGTTTACATCGCAGCTGAGTCGGCAAAAAAATGGCTGTGAGACGGGGATACACACCCCCTCGGGCCGCGCGCGCTCACAGCCACAGCTGGAGCAACGAGCGCGCGCTCAAGCCTGTTGCGTAATCCACATTACCGCTAAAACGCTTTACAGGCTTCGGTCTAAATCTGGAATAGGCCTATGTCCTATATGTCCTATATGTCCTACCTGGCTAGAAACGAGTGACTAGTAAGCAGTCGTAATGTCTGAATAGTTTTAGCTTGGATCAGGACAATGAAAGTGTTCAGAGCAAACAGACCAAGAGGGGATACTCCCTCACAAAGTAACCTAATATGATCATCCGGTTTGATCTTATTACTTCAGTTAAGGTTGAACAAATTACCCAGCTGAGCTTTTGAATATTCAATGTGGTATCTTGCTAAGTGCAAAGTAAAAGACAGGCTTGGATTTCCCAGAGGATTTTGGCTCACAGACTAATCATGGATTAAAAATAAGCCTACATTTTTATATTTGAAAAGTGGCTTCACCCTTTGTTAGGTAGCAAATAGGTTAGACCCTGACAAACCCAGACTTTCACTGTCAAAGAAACGTCATTAAATCATCTCTGAAACTGCTACACATATAAAAACCTTGTGCATTGTGTTGCTGCTATTAGGGCCTCATTGTCACTCCTGTTTGTGGACATGATTAATGATATTACAGTTTCTGACAAGTTATTGGCATTCAAAGCAGCCTCCTTATATATATATATATATATATATATATATATATATATATATATATATATATATATATATATATATATATATATATATATAATGTTATAATGTTAACTCACTCAGAGTTTTAGACAACAGCAACAGTTGTGAACCTTGTGCATAACAGACCATTAGCATTTTCACCATTAGCATTTTCAAGACACGTTTACATGGTTAAACTAGAGGAAATCAAAGAACATCCTGACTCTCACAATCTTTCTCTTAGTGTAAATTTAGTCTGGTGATCCCTCAGTCACTGAAGCATCCTTGTAGCTACTGTCCTCAAATGAGGTGGTACAGCCAGAGACGCAGCTTCTGACTGGGGAGATGCTTCAATCCCTGAAACAATACAAATAGGACGTTTAAAAAAAAATCAGGATTGCCACTCTTTAAGTTAGGAGTAAAAACCGTACGGAGCATGCTGTTATCGGAAAATAATCAAAAATGGCTTTGGGTGATGCAGCTCAATGCAAAGGGAGTTACTGTCACCATGCTGCATTTGAATGTTCTCCTATAACAGCTTGTCCCGAAGTGTTCTACTCCTCTCATTCCACAGTAATATGCCAGTGATTCATTTTCATTTTTAAAAATCATTTCATACGTATTAATCATTTCATAGCCCAAGCATTATCATTTCATATCATTTCATATCCCAGGATCCACCATGACCCTGATCGGGATAAAGCAGTAACTGAATGTGAGTGAGTGAATAATCATTTTATACATTAAAAAAAAAAAAGTTTATATTTACACTTAATGTTGTGGAATAATGTTCATGAAACAGGTTACACTATATGACCAAAGATTTGTGGACACCTGACCATCATACCCATATGTGCTTTTTTGAACATCCCATTCCATATATAGTCTCCCTTTGCTGTTATAATACTAGATCCTCCATTCTTCTGGGAAGGATTTCCACTAGATTTTGGAGCATGGCTGTGGGGATTTGTGATCATTCAGCCACAAGCGCATTAGTGATGTCAGGCAGTGGTGTTGGGTGAGGAGGTCAGGGGTGCAGTCGGGGTTCTAGTTCATCCAAAAGGTGTTCAGTGGGGTTGAGGTCAGGGTAGGGTTGTCACGGTACCAAAATTTCAGTAGTCGGTACCAATACCGGTAAAACTCCACGGTACTTGGTACCAATTTCGGTACCAACGCAAAACACAAAAACATGCTAATTGGCATTCTGTATACTTCAAGTATTTCATTATTAAAGCTACTAGATTTATCCAGACAAGAGTAGAAATTATTTTCTGACTGATTAAAGACATTTGGGGGTTCGATTCCCACCGTGGCCCTGTGTGTGCGGAGTTTGCGTGTTCTCCCCGTGCTGCGGGGGTTTCCTCCGGGTACTCCGGTTTCCTCCCCCAGTCCAAAGACATGCATGGTAGGCTGATTGGCGTGTCTAAAGTGTCCGTAGTGTATGAATAGGTGTGTGAGTGTGTATGTGATTGTGCCCCGCAATGGATCGGCACCCTGTCCAGGGTGTACCCCGCCTCGTGCCCCATGCTCCCTGGGATAGCTCCAGGTTCCCCCGTGACCCTGAAAAGGATAAAGTGGTATAGAAGATGGATGGATAAACAGTGCTAGCCACACATCTATTATTTTCTAACACATACATTTCAGATATATATATAGAGGTTATCAAAAAGCCTCTGATGTGTAAAATTAGTACACCCCATCATGTCCTCCCATTTTTTTTACCCCAATGATAGTTAAAGCATTAAATGGTTAATAAGAACTCTTGACCGCAAGCAAATTAACAATGATAATTAAAAAAAAAAAAGTAACAAAACCAAAAATTGACATAAATCCGGGTGTCGGTCTTTAAGGTGCTTTAACAGGTTAGATGTGTTTCCTCCTTTCATCACAAAACTTCGATTACACTGTTTGCAAATCTGTTTTTGGTTATTGATGATGTTCCCTTTGTGACCTGCCTCAAATCCAAAGTATTTCCAGATGAGCCTCTTTGCACCTTTCTTGTCCACAAATTTTTATGGATTTGGAGCCACCAAAGCAGCAGCAGCAGAAGAAGTGTCAGAAACCGTGTACTTACCTACAATATATAAAATTTCACTGTTTGCATCACTCCACTTGTCTGTGTTCACTACGTAGCATATTAGAACGAGCGCATTAATATAAAACTGTGATGTGTTGCAGCCGGAACTTCTTATAGAGCTGCTGTTAAAGAAAAGTAACACTGTGGCGTAATGTCATAATAAATTATACTAGTACGTTATTTAACCACATGATGGAGCCATTGCCTCATTAACATCCCTATAAGCGTCTGACTCTGACTCGTGTTAGAGACCAATCATTTTCATTTGAGAGCGAGGCATATAAGTCATGAGAAATCCCTAGAAGGCGTTGACATTAAAGGTTTTTTGACCATCACACTCATATGTGCTTTGCCCCCTTTAGTCTTAAAATAACGTTCACTCTTCTGGGAAGGATTTCCGCTAGATTCTGGAGTGTGGATGTTGGGATTTTTGGTCATTCAGCCACAGGAGTATTAGTGAGGTAAGGTACTGATGTTGTATAAGGAGGCCTGGTGTGCAGTCGGTGTTCCAGTTCATCCCAAAGGTGTTCAGTGGGGTTGAGTTCAGGGCTCTGCGCAGGACACTCGAGTTCTTTCACTCAAGTCTTGGCGAACTTCATGGATTTCGCGTTGTATAATTGTGTGCTTGCAACTTTGTGGCAATAGTTTTGGGAAGAACAACATATGGGTGTGAGGGTCTGGTGTCCACAAACCTTTGGCCGTATAGTGTACATACTAAAGGAAAAAAATATATACTCTTAATTTTACCAACCCTGCGACAAGGAAAAGTACAGTTGCCACCTTGATGTTTTGAGCATGAAAAGCATATTCAATCTTCCAGAAGATGCATAAACAAGAATATTTTACTTTAATACTTAAACTATATTTATAATATAAATACTGTAGATAGTTTTGCATGTGTACAGTTGCAATCAAAATTATTCAACCCCCACTGCAAATCAGGTTTATTGTCAAAATGTACAGACTTTCAGCTGTTTGCAATGAACAAATCAAACAAAAGCAATTGAAATAGTTCAACACAATGAACGCTTCGAGTGGTTTCCACAAATTCAACTGAAAATGTAACTGATAATGATTTCTCCAGTCTCAAAATTATTCAACCCCTTCATGGCAAGCATCTTTAGTTCTTAGTAGAGCACACTTTTGCTGTTATGACTTGCTGTAAACGAGAAGCATAGCTTCTGGCAGCGTTCCTGAGGAATCTCAGCCCATTCCTCACGAGCAATGGCCTCCAGTTCAGTTATATTTTTGGGTTTGCGTGCTGCAACGCCTTCTTCAAATCCCACCAGAGATTTTTGTTGGGGTTTGAGTCAAGTGACTGTGTTGGCCCTGTAGAATCTTCCAGGATGACTTCTCCAACCAAACCTTGGTGGAATTTGATATTAATTTTGAATAATTGGAATTTCAATCATTTTGATTGCAACTGTATGTGTTTAAGTGGAAATGGCCTTCACCAGTGACCTCCAACCAGTGTTCACTTTCCTTTTCCTGTTCAGGAAGTCCTACCCAGCACAGAATTACATATTTGTGGAAACAAATATTCATCTGCAGCACCATTTTAAACCAGAAGGTGGCTCCTGATTAGTAATACAGTCCAACATATGGCACTCCACTCTTTGCCCACACTTCTCCCAGGGAGGGCAGGAAGCCACAAGCTCATATAACAGCCAGTTCTTCTGCCTATATCACTCTGCCCCAACTATTGCTCCCTGCCATGACCTGTCACCACTCTGAGACAATGACAACAAGACTTCAGACATGTAATCTTTATGATCATTTATTGAACGAAACCTTGCCCACCTGGTTTTACTTATTGATGATGCAGTTCAAAAATATTCATTAATTACCCATCCACCTGGGCGCTAGGCAGGCTGCGTGTAGAGGAGGGTTCATTAGAAAGGAGAATATGATACATGGCATTAACAATTGCGGCCTTGTGGGGCCTGAGACCGAAACCGTGTATTGTGTTACATTCTTGTGGTTTGGGGATTGTGTTATGGCTCAGTGGTTTGAAGCTTATTGCCGTTGTTTAAACAGTAAACTAGACTTGTTCTCGAAAGAAATGATTTATAGAACAAGTTCTTCACCAAACATGTTCATATATTCTGCTCTAGACAAACTTGAGATGAAAGTGGTGGTGCATATATAATACAAACTAACTCAATACTCTATAATACTTTGTAAGATAGGCATATGAATATATACCAATATATATGAAGCAGCAGTTGCATTCAGAACTGTATCTGTGGGATTCAATTGTACAAAAAATGACAAAGAGCAAACGGTTCTAGTAGGAAAACAATGACAAAGAGCAAACGGTTCTAGTATGAAAACAATGACAAAGCGTATTACAAAGCCTTCAGTTCCTGAAACCAAACTTCAACACCTGTTATTATTTTCTTAGCTACAGTAAAGAGACAATGGTAACAGTAGAGCTCAATGTGAAAGAAAAAAAAGATTTTCTTCTTATGATCATGCTACCTTTTGTCACACAAAGTCTAAATTAACCCCTTAAATCCCAGATTATATCCAGTTGTCTATTTTAAAGCATATTATTCAATAACTGCAGATAAACTATAAATAAGAAACCTAAATCAGTCTGTGGAATAAATGTCTGGATTGGATGGGTTGTAGGTTTTTGATGCAAACAAAACAAAACAAAAATCATAGCAATCATATAATCCTTTAACTGTTGCCAGTACAGCCAGTGTTCTATATGCTCTAGTTGGTATTGTACAAATGTCAAAAAAAGGTCATGGTTTGTGTGTTGTTGTTGTTACTAGGCTATAATTGCTTATAGGCTAGACATACCCCATGTCCCAAACTATACCCTATTCACTGTATAGTACACTAAAAAAAATTATTTTTGGAATATATCTGGAGGGGGAAAAACAACACATCAAACATACTCATGAAACTGCACAATACACTGATGAAGGTTAATGTCCAAACGATGTAGTCTAGGGGATGCAAAGCACCAATAATGCTCCTGCTGTATAATGTACTTTGTAGGGTAAATAGATTACTGTATGCTCCATCAGATACAGGCATATTGAGCCATAAGCTCATGTTCTGTTGTTAGTTGTTAAATTATTCATTTACTGGAAAGAGAGGTCTTTAATTATGGTACCTCCATAACTCCGGGTAAAGTATTAATCTTTACATTTTACATTGCTCTTATGCAAGTGATAACTTGGTTTGCTGATGTTCCACAACATTGATTGTAACTATATATGGATAAACAATATGACGTGCCATTCTTTACAAAAAAAAACAAACAAACCTGTTACCACTGGGAAATTGTTGTCGTATTAGAGATATAAAACACACAGGGACATGCTGTTATATCCGTTATAGTAAAACAGTCAACTTAATCCGGTACTTGTCCATTAAGAGTATGTCCCATCATGTTTTATTCCTTAGTTGTCTTACTGAACTGAAAGCTATGTTTTCTAGATATAATTACCTTGAAAATCATATCTTATAAAGTTGCAACATTTTAATGGCACTTTAAATTTTTATTATTTTAGCAAAAATAACTGTTACCAGTGAGTCCAGAGTTAGTCCTTGGATTGAATTGGCTTCCATGATCAGCTAATTGAGGCGCTTGGTGTTGTCTCCTGCAGTGATTCTATACTATAGAAAAGAACGCTGGCCACTGTAAATTGATAGAACAACCCCAGTAGTCTTCTTCACACATTGAAGGACCTAAGCCTCTGAAGGAAGAAGAACCTGCTCTGGCCTTTATGGCATAGTGCATTGACGTTGCCTGTCCAGTCCAATCCACAGTTCAGATAGAACCCCAGGTGCCTGTAGGACTGCACCATATCCACCTTCTCCCCCCGATCTTGCAGTCTCTTTCACATGCCAGAAATCCACCACGAGCACGTTTGCTGATGTTAAGCTGCATGTTGTTTTCCTTGCACCACATGTCAAAGTCCTCCACCAATCCTCTGTATTCTGGTTCATCTCCATTGTGAATGCACCCCACTATAGAGGAGTCATCAGACAATTTTTTTCAGGTGGCTTGAGCTGGTGTTGTATTGAAATTCTGATGTGTAGACATAGGGAAGTGGAAAGGTGATAGGACCGTTCCCTGCGGGATCCCACAGACAGTTTTGTAGCCTCACAAACCATGGCCTGTTTTGAGAGAAACAGGTCTGTGGTCATTAATAGAAGTGAGAGAAACAGGTCTGTGGTCATTAAGAGAAGTGAGAGAAACAGGTCTGTGGTCTTTAATAGAAGTGAGAGAAACAGGTCTGTGGTCATTAATAGAAGTGAGAGAAACAGGTCTGTGGTCATTAAGAGAAGTGAGAGAAACAGGTCTGTGGTCTTTAATAGAAGTGAGAGAAACAGGTCTGTGGTCTTTAATAGAAGTGAGAGAAACAGGTCTGTGGTCATTAATAGAAGTGAGAGAAACAGGTCTGTGGTCATTAAGAGAAGTGAGAGAAACAGGTCTGTGGTCTTTAATAGAAGTGAGAGAAACAGGTCTGTGGTCATTAATAGAAGTGAGAGAAACAGGTCTGTGGTCTTTAATAGAAGTGAGAGAAACAGGTCTGTGGTCTTTAATAGAAGTGAGAGAAACAGGTCTGTGGTCTTTAATAGAAGTGAGAGAAACAGGTCTGTGGTCTTTAATAGAAGTGAGAGAAACAGGTCTGTGGTCATTAATAGAAGTGAGAGAAACAGGTCTGTGGTCATTAAGAGAAGTGAGAGAAACTTGTCTATAGTCCTTAAGATTACTGGGGTATCTTGTTTTTGGCAGTAAACCTATATATATTAAGTTTTCCAAAGTTGGGGAACACATAGCTGGCTGCTGACTCCACAGCCCCACAGCCCCACAGCCTTACCTGTACAGGGTTTTCCCCACTTCTCTTTTCACTTGGTCAGTAACAGTCAGACTGGGAGAAAAGGAGTTACAAAGGTGGCAGAGATGGTGGCATCGTTAATGGACAAAGTGTTAATGTGTAGCGGATTTTGCACACACCGCAGAATCAACCTGACAAGCAGTACAAAGGACAACAAAAGACAAACACCGGTAGTGCCAATTCTTGGGTGTTCACTGCATAAAGAACAAAATGGGACAATGTTACAACAATTGTCTCTCGTTTTCGTTTCACAGTCTCTCTTCAGAATGCTTCCCGCCGTCTCTTATTACAGGATGTGTTTTCTTTCCGGTATGAAAGGCATAACAACACCAAAGGCATATTTATATATAGAACTAGCCAGATTGATGAATTTTGAAAATCAATGAAACAATAAAAAAAATATATATATATGTGAATATAACAACTCATACCTGCAATCATAAAATGGGACAGTGTTACCACAGTTGTCTCTGTTCCTGTTTCACAATCTGGAAATGCATCATTTAGTTAAAATGTATAATGTATTCAGTTCTTTTCTCAACTCATTTAACATGATTTAAGTCATGAACTGCATTACCCAAAATGCACTGTTCATTACCGGCGTGCATTTCACTCTGTGCAGCAACAAATTAACCACTTGTATTCTCGAAATGGAAGGAAACTGGACTCAGATCAACATTAACAAGCCTCTGCATACTCATGACAAGAAACACAGGACATAAACTGATACTTGAGATGTTGTACCGTTCATAAAAACATCACGTGATACAGTATATACCATGTATTTAACATGAATAACCCTTCATTTAACACATAACAGTGTCCACACCAGTATGACCACCATATTTTATTCTGATCTCATCCTAACTACTATTTAACATGCTCTAGGAGTTCATTAGTTTAGTTTTTTTTAAATTGAGAGACACACACCTGTCTCCAGAGTGCTTCCCTCATACTGAAGAGTGCAGCACCAGGGGGATATACCACTGGTCGAAGAGACGGGGTTGTACTAAGTCGGCAACACGAAACAACATAACACATCTTTCTAATCAAACACACGCAGTATAAGATAGTAGTGCAGTTATTATGTTCGATAAGCACCAAGACTAAATGCTGTGTAAGACAATTACAATTTCCATATTGTGTAAATTTAATATATACTCCCAACCCCCCTCCTTAAGGAAATCATGGATCATCCCTTGCTCAGTCTCTCTCTGCACCTGGTTGAGAAATAACTGATCTAGTTACCAAAGTTTGATGAATGATAACATTTTCACATCGTTACAAATGGACAGCATGGCTGATGCCTGGGAATTAATCTCTACAAATCCGCCCATAATTTGGTTTGTATTCTGTGATTGTTCTCATTCCACTCCACCCTTCCAATTCCCATTGTTCTCTTGCAGCTTGTGCTACAGCATGACCCTGTAATTCTTCCCCGTTTTATTTATTTACTTTTTACAGTAAAGATAAATTTATGTTGTGATAAAAAAAAAAAAAATCCTAAATAAATCAAAATAATTGAATATTTTAGCATCTTCAAAGAGGACACACTTTTTGCCGAGACTTTACAGAAATGCATTCTTGGCATTTTCTCAACTGATTTCTTGAGGAATTCTCCTGAGATGCTTTTTAAACAGTATTAAAGGAGTTCCCACCTATGCTGGACTCTTATTGGCTGCTTTTCTGAATATTTCGCTCCTAATCAACCATTTAAAAAAAAGTATTTTTTTTGTAACATGTTTTTGTAACATGTTTATAACATGTTGGTTTTCTAATGAAAGAAATGAATGGCACGATTATATTTTTGTGAACAACACCGATTACACACATTTAATCATACACCTTCAGATCAAAAGGTTTTAACATCATGAGAAACGTTTCAGTCCAGTGTCCACAAACTTTTCACTGGTAGACACACACACACACACACACACACATATATATATATATATATATATATATATATATATATATATATATATATATATATATATATATATACACACACACACATACATACATATATATAAATACATACATATATATATATATATATATATATATATATACACACACATACATACATATATATACATACATACATACATACATATATATATATATATATACATACATACATTATATATATATATATATTACATACATATATATATATATATATATATATATATATATATATATATATATATATATATATATATATATATATATATATATATATATATAAACATACAAACGGACAGACTATATTACCACATATTAAAAGTAAGCTTTATGTATATTGACTAGGTTTACATTTGCACTATAGTACAGATGATGTTTATTTTTAAGCCATTTATTGTTTGAGGCCTAAAGTGAAATGTTACCATTCATGTAATTTCCTGTGAGTCAGCTTGAGAAAATAAACAGTGTCTTCCATAAAAACAGTGAACTGATCTCAAAAACAGTGAACTGTTCGGTGTTGTTTTTTTAAATCACCTACAATGTAAGTCATTTTAAATCACCTAAAATGCAAAAAAAAAAAAAAAAAAAAAAAAAAGGCTAAGCCAACACATTGTGGAAAAAGCATACCAAATGTACAACATTTATACGTGACTCAACTTTTATGGCACCACCCAACATTATCTTATCATTCGCAGGCCTGTATGTGCTGTGTCAATAAGCCATTTCCAGTGCTTGGCTTGTCCAACCTCTGGCTGCTGTCCTCCAGCCAGATGAGTGGAAGGAGGTAGGTACTTGTCTCACTGAGACTGAGGTCTGTGGATTAGGGAAGGGAGGGTATCATATAAAGGCTCTTTGTTTCAGGAGAGTCCGTGTGCTTAGGCCAACTCTATGGACACTGCTGAGTGACATGGTTTGTCTCGTTGTAGCCATGGAGCTTGCTTGTCTGTCACGGATATATAAGCCTCTGTCATCAGACACACAAAGGCCATGATTATAACTCAGTTTACTCTTATGATGACAGAAATCAGAGAAAGCCAAGAGCACCCAAACCACACTTTGTTGACTCACTGTAGGCCAGCTTTCAGATTTCTGTTTGAATCTGGTGGTTTAATTCTGGGAGTTTGATTCTGGGGGATTGATTCTGGGAGTTTGATTCTGGGGGATTGATTCTGGGGGTTTGATTCTGGGAGTTTGATTCTGGGGGATTGATTCTGGGAGTTTGATTCTGGGGGGTTGATTCTGGGGGGTTGATTCTGGGAGTTTGATTCTGGGGGTTTGATTCTGGGAGATTGACTCTGGGAGTTTGATTCTGGGGGTTTGATTTTGGGAGTTTGATTCTGGGGGATTGATTCTGGGAGTTTGATTCTGGGGGGTTGATTCTGGGAGTTTGATTCTGGGGGTTTGATTTTGGGAGTTTGACTCTGGGAGTTTGATTGTGGGGGTTTGATTCTGGGAGTTTGATTCTGCGGGTTTGATTCTGGGAGTTTGATTGTGGGGGTTTTATTCTGGGAGTTTGACTCTGGGAGTTTGATTGTGGGGGTTTTATTCTGGGAGTTTGACTCTGGGAGTTTGATTGTGGGGGTTTTATTCTGGGGGTTTGATTGTGGGGGTTTGATTCTGGGAGTTTGATTCTGCGGGTTTGATTCTGGGGGTTTGATTCTGGGAGTTTGACTCTGGGAGTTTGATTGTGGGGGTTTTATTCTGGGGGTTTGATTCTGGGAGTTTTCACAGTTCAGAGAGTGTCATGCTGGCTGAGAAAGCTGTTTGGCATCAACTAAACTTCACACCATGCTCGTGAAGACAGCATGGCTGCATGCTTTATTGTAATGGTGTGACATTCTGAAATAGGAAGGAAGAATAACACGTGTGTGAGAATTCAGTTATTAAAAAAACAGGTCAGTAGACTGACTTCAGTCTGTCCCTTACCAAAATCTATTTGCATGCAGTATATTCTATTGTTGGTAAATAAATTCAGCTTATGCTAATGTAAAAAAGGTCTGGGCATTTCACTGAAGCTGCCATAACCACTGCTATTAAAATAATATGTTGAACCAAACTGCACTCTAAATATGAGTATCTGGATTACACAGTGAAAAAAATGTGTAGTCTTCTATTCAATAAACTACTAATAATTAAATAAGATGACACAGGAATAAACCTTCCCTCTTGGCCTATATAGTATGAGCTCTGTCTGCACAAACCATCTTAATGTTTATATAGACAACAGCAAAAATGTTTAGGGAATTCCTACCAGAACTCTCCCACACTAACAACACATTAAGTGTATTTTTACTTTCCCTAGAAAAAAAGTTACAGGTCATCAGGGCATTGCAGAGCAGTTGCTCTGACCTATGCTTTGAGAACTAGCATGTTTGGAATTAAATCACTATTTATTGTCATTATTAGGTATTTCTATTCATAATCAAACAGACTTAGATGAAAGTGAAGAATAGGCTAAATTAATACTTGGTGGATATGTAAGCAATGGATTGTTTAGCATACTTCCAATCTTTAATGCTCCATATATTTGTAGGCAAATAAGGCACGATAACATAAAACAAACTCATACTGCATTGGCATGTCCTCATCGACGTATAAGATCCGCATCACAAGACTGCCTACATGTTTAGTGGTAAAAGACTGTGGGATAATCAAAACTTCTGAGCAACACCTATAACCAGTCCCTGTTTAAGTCCGTGTAGTCTTTTTCAAGAATCATTTCCAGCTGAGGCTACAATGGCTAAAGTTTAACAACTACAGCTCATATGAAATCTACATATAATACATACAATAATATATATGTACACATGTAACTGATATACATTAACTGAACAATTTTCTAACAAAGTATAGTGTCTTCACATGCAGTACAGGACCTATATAGTACAGGATTAAACCTATATCTGAACAGAAGATTTGTAAAGTATTTTCACCATCGTTTAGGGAATTCTATCTACACATTGTAGACAACTGTTAAAGAAAGATAATGAGTCAGTAGGGAGAATTTCATGTACTTGATGGTAATGAGAAAATCAATCACACAGCAACGAATTAAGGGGAGCGTTATAAGTTAAGTAATGATGATAAGTATAGATTAGATTTCATGTGATTATACTCCCTAATACACAGGCACACATTTCTTGTTTTCCTGTTCCTGAAAATGAAACTCTACATATTTCCTGTGCATTGAGACATGATCATTCCTAAGATGAACCAGAAGGGAAATGAGTCTTTCATGTAAACAGATTATCATCACAGTACAGCAAACAAACACAACTAATTACAGTGTTTTGTTATGGGTTTGCAAAGAACCTTGATATATGGTCAGTTAGAAGCAATGTTTGGATAAAGATATCAAGAGCTATATTAAGATATGTTCTGACAAACATTATGAATCATGATCTCATTTCTTTGCATATAACTGAAGGAAATGACTCTCCACTCTTCGGATAAAAGCGTCTGCTAAGTGAATAAATGTAAAATGAAACCTATTTTACTACTGCACCAGCAGCCACAAACAGGAAGCCACATAAAGTACACGTGTAAGAAGTCAGAATTGCTAGTTTCATACCTTTGAGTATACCTACACATTCACAGAATTACACACACACACACACACAGTGTCCAGGGATGGTGGATCCAGGGATATGAAATGATATGAAATGATAATGCTTGGGCTATGAAATGATTAATACGTATGAAATGATTTTTAAAAATGAAAATGAATCACTGGCATATTACTGTGGAATGAGAGGAGTAAAACACTTCGGGACAAGCTGTTATAGGAGAACATTCAAATGCAGCATGGTGACAGTAACTCCCTTTGCATTGAGCTGCATCACCCAAAGCCATTTTTGATTATTTTCCATTATTATTTTAACAGCATGCTCCGTACGGTTTTTACTCCTAACTTAAAGAGTGGCAATCCTGATTTTTTTTTAAACGTCCTATTTGTATTGTTTCAGGGATTGAAGCATCTCCCCAGTCAGAAGCTGCGTCTCTGGCTGTACCACCTCATTTGAGGACAGTAGCTTCAAGGATGCTTCAGTGACTGAGGGATCACCAGACTAAATTTACACTAAGAGAAAGATTGTGAGAGTCAGGATGTTCTTTGATTTCCTCTAGTTTAACCGTGTAAACGTGTCTTGAAAATGCTAATGGTGAAAATGCTAATGGTCTGTTATGCACAAGGTTCACAACTGTTGCTGTTGTCTAAAACTCTGAGTGAGTTAACATCATATAATTACATGTGTGTGTGTGTGTGTGTGTGTGTGTGTATATATATCTCCCACAAACCAACCTCATGTGAAGATTGGTTGATTAGGAAGTCACATGATGCTTTAGCTCCAGTTTGTAAAAGCAGCAAAATTAAAAACATGGTTATAAGCCATTTTTAAAAGAAATACCTGGATTGAGTTCTGGATATAGTGATAAAACTAAAATCTCCGATATCTTTACAGATAAAGATTTAATATTAATGCATATTAATTGCTTCAAATATCTAAATATGAATACTATTTAAATTCATTTTGATAGACCACAAATATTTCATCTACATATGCTCATATGGAAAAAGTCTATCAAGAGGAGGTCAGTAGGTGTGGTGAAAGTATCTGAACTAAAATAATGACAGCGGGTTAATGCACAAGTAAAATTATGTGTGTCCCAAAGCAAAAGAGCATAAAGATTGGCCCAAGGTAATACATTTAACAAGGCATTTCTCTTTAAATTCAATTTTATTAAAACAAGAGACATTTTCTTCCACCTAATTGTTCTTTGAGTGAATTATGATTGTCAACAGGGATTCCTTGGTTCCTGTTAGAGGTGAGCTCTTGCTGTAAAATACATGTACAGACTGTTATGAGACAATATCAGTATCTAAAACACACATAGGCTAATACAGTAGGAAAACTTTCATTTAAGCTTATCTTTAAAAAATAAAATAAAAAAAGGCAATTGGGTATGATACTGGGACAATATTGGGTATTCTAGTAATGTGCTTTTTAATAAGACATTTCACAGTTCTTTAGTAAGGCAACAATAAAGACGCTGTGCTCTAAGCAGGAGCTGAAAGGCACTTTAAATGACTTTTGAGGTCACAAGTTTTGATGATCTGTTAAAGGAAAAAATTATATATATATATATATATATATATATATATATATATATATATATATATATATATATATATATATATATATATATATACACAGAGAATATATTTTGGAACCTGTATTGCATTGAACATTTCACCAGCAAATGAAAGACAATCCTACACGAAACTTCATATTTTTTGCTTTATAATAAGTGCAAGACAATTTTAGTCGGAAACAAGTACAATAGCATAAGTCGCTCTATGTCCATAAACCAGGCCATTAATAAAGGTCTTCAATCCTTACCCCTTTTTAAGAGACTGTGCTCAACCCATGTTGACGTTTACCCTCTTCCAGTTTTTTTTCAAGACACTGAATGAGGACAGGGTCTACTTTGGGATCAAACTTGTTTGCAAACCAGTGGCCATAGTCCAAGAGCCACCTGAGTTCTGCAGCACCATAAATGCAAACACTACGCATATGTATTCCGGTGCATGGGGGGTACAAAGACCCTTCCAAATAGTTCCACTTTACAAGCCGGGTTTTACTCTTCAGATCAGTCACATCAGGCTCTGCCCTCGGGATCGCTCCTGGCACACCGGGCACTCGTACCAGTGTGGCCCAAAAGTGCTCATCCGGAGAGTAGGTGTCAGATGACCACTCTAAGAAGTCTTTTGCCAGCTGATTAGTCTGAACATACTGGACAAAGTCACGTGAAAGGACAAAATACGCACTTCCAATAAACATCTCAATGCCATGAGGTGGGGGGCTTTTAGTGACTGTAGTTCTAATAGGCAACTTCTGGTACTCATATGGGACATCTTTCAGTTCATGCTGAAAGCTGAATCGTTGTTTCTTTAGCTCACTTGGTCGGCTTGACTCCAACATGTTTGCACCGTTCAGCTTTTTCAGTTCTTTCACCAGCTCATAGTTGGACCTGAGTGGGAAGTCTTGCCCACAAAGATTGATAGCATACTTCCATTTGACCTCTGACCCCATTAGGTCTGACAGGCAATTGAGATCTGCACTGAGTCTTGTGATGTGTGCATACTGCACTGATTCCAGTTTGGAGGCGATGAATATGTTTGGGAAACATTTGGCCAGGTTTTTCACCCCTGCGATAAAGGATTTGGAGGACTTCTGATCATAATGAATGCAATATACGTTGTGTGGCGCATAGATGGCTCTGATAATCCTCTCTATCATGGGCATGTTCTTATGCACTACTAAAGAGTAGGCTAGTGGAAAGTCACGTTCCTCGTCAGTCACGGAGATGTCATTGTAACCTCTCGCAGATAGGTATTTCGGACAGTCCTCAGTAAAGGACACAACACTCTCATCATCCAAATCCACAATGTCTCTCCGCCTTATCTCCAAAGACTTGCCAATTTCTACTGGATCCAGCTGATAAATGGCAGTGCAGTCAATGGCATCTTTGTTAGACTGAGAATTGGATGATCTTACTGTAATTCCATAGGGCTCGATGTAGAATCGTTTTTTCAATGAGACCTTTACGTAGACAAGCTTCAGTACACACACAATGGACAATGACACAAAGAGCAGGTAGAGTTTGTACCTTAGTTTATGTAAAGCAGCACATCTCCGTTTCATTCTGTGGGCAAATAAACAACAAAAAAAAAGTAACTATTGAGGGAAATTGAGTCACACGTCTTTATTCTTAAAGACAATTTGTTTTGGCTAACATTTATGCGTTGATAAATTAGTTAGTGATATGTCACATTTAAAGTCAGATATCAGATAAAAGAACAAAAAGGATGCAAAAAAAAAAACATTAGGAAGCTCTACTCCTTCTGAATGCTCTTTCCTAATTATGAAGTTGTTAAGTGGAAAACTTTACATTTTGAATAATAATACATTTTATCCTTTCAATACTCCTCTGAAATATGTCCTCAAGAATGTACTGTCACGTGCGCCTGTTTCTCAGCAACTTGTCCATACACACACATATGACCTGCTTTACTAATTAAAACTATTTAAGATGATCCTGATCATATGAGCACATGTGTGAGCAGCAGGTGTGAAACCCACCTTGCGTGTCGCTTCTTTTCTGTAGTGTTCCATCAAAAATATCTTCAACAAACTGAGGAATAACAAGCCAGTGCCAGTCTGTCCTGCTTTACACAGGCTTCACCTGTTTGACATTAAAAATAATAATAAATAAAGAACTGCATGAGTAAAATCCCAAAACATTTAATGTTACAGCCCACGTGGCTTAGAATGAAACGCACCAGGAAGATAAATCAGAAAATAAGAGGCTGCACAGTAACTCTCTAAACAGCTGCTTCTTTCAGCTCACAAACTTAACATCCAGAGTCGAATAGAAATGAACCTTCTTTACATGACTCCTCGGATCCATGATCAGATTTTGTATTTTAACAGAACAAGAATACTTACGGTATTCGAGTCAGTGAGAGAGATCTACTTGTTTCCCCTTCGCTTAACTGTGAATAAGTGATATCCGCAGGCGGTTTTCTCCCAGACACGGACTTGAAGAAGGGAAGGCGTGGGGTGTGGGGGAGGGGGCGTGTCACAGCCGAGCAGCAGTGAGGTGTAACAAGCGCAAGCCACGCCCACAAAACTACAGTACAGCCATCACTGCAACAGTTACTACACTATACAATGACCGAGCTCTTTGGAGAAGTGGTGCTAATAATAGTAAATTCGCACATGGATAGACTTAACTACTGAAATAGTAATTACTGTGAAAGCACTCATTCATTACTCATTCGGCCATTTTAGGTTGTCATCCAAAACGAATTTAATTAACAAAGCTCTTTCATTACATTACAAATAATCTGTTCATAGCATTTTATAATCAAACATGTATTGCAAATCAACAAAGGTTCCAGTGTAAACTAGCTTTCCCAGTCCCAGTCGTTGTTCAGGAATGAATCCCAGTATCTGTCCATCATGTAGGATGGCAGGAACTCTTCATTACTAATCAGTCGGATGGAAGTGATGCTCATAAGAGTTTCATTTCTTAATGCTCCTGTAAAAAATAAATAAATAAATAAATAAAGAAACCCCAACAATTGTGTAAATTTAACGGTAAGGTCATTTATTAATGTATACTTCTGCAGCCTTTACTAATATTTAATATAGCTTTGATGTTCAGTGATCTTAGACCAAATAAATGATGGTGTCTGATATTTATTAGTATTTATTTTAACATAAGAATGACTGTGAATAAACATTAATTAATTCAGTCCATTCCAAAAAAAAAAAAAAGAAAAAAAAGAGGAACTGATATTTTATTAGATGGCTTGAGGACCACAACTTTGGTTCACAATCTTTTACTGAGACAAATCCGCTATGTCATGTGTTTGTTGATTATAAAACTAGCACAGCTGATTTAACAAAGTCAAGTCCTGGCTTAGCTGGTCCACATGTGCAAGTGGAGGATTTTAGCGATTAAACATGTGCCTTGGCTAATGCTTGGCAATCCTTGGTAAATGGCTAAGCTAACACCTTTTGACAATCATTTAATCACACTTCTGTTTTAAGAAGGTCGTTTCACAGAGCAATAGTCCAAAAACTGGTCTTTCCAATATGACATTCAAAAGATATGAAGAAACTTATCTGTATTTGATAAAAAAATTAGGTAAAGGTACATTCTTTAACCCCATAAACTCCAAGGAGCCAACAGTGTGGTCCAGTCTTACATTCCTCAGACCTACTGTACATACCTCTCTTATTAGGTTTACTGTAGTTACACCATAATGTGCTTTCAATGATTTAAAAAAAAAAAAGCTGAGAATTTAAGGGGTTAAGAGACAGAAAGAAATGCTCAGAATCTGACAGTTCAGGTGGTCTTGTGGAGCATGTGGCAACTTGTGGACAGACAAACTAGACAAGACTGCAATATGTAAAGCAGGGTGCTACAACCCAAATTCAGATTTATGGGTCATTGGGGGTTTTTTTTTTCATTCACAAAGACACCACTATGTCTTGAGCAGAGCTGGTGAGAACCGCACAGATGCCTGCAGGTTTTTGCAGATTACAGAAGCTGGCTCTGTCATGGTCTGAGGGTGAAAATTTCAGCCTGGTAAAAGTCAACAACATGATAAAAACTGAAGAATCGAAACCGGTTTTTGAAATCCTGTATCTTTGCTTCCAGCATGATTATTTTAAATAGGACTGTAAATGTAGGCAACAGCATACGGAAACAACCGTCCTTTTCACACACTGCTTCCTTTTCCTTTTCATTAACCCACAAATTTGGATTAATATAATTAATAAAGAAACTAGTGAACTTACTTCCCTGTACTCTGTAGTTCCCAGTGCTGCATGTATAAGAATCATAATCATAATCAAATATAGACCTGCAGCAATGAACAGATAAAATCTATGATAATCGATTATGAAAATCGTTATCAACAAATCTCTGGTGCTATTTGCTTACAAAGTTCAGTTTAATTCAAGTTTGTTGTCATTATATGCTGTATTTGTGCTCTTGCAGTTTAAAATTCTGTTATTTATTATAACGGGAGCGACCTGTAAGTGATCTATTATTAACGAGGCTGCGTTGCTCCTCACTCACAATGTACGTAGACGTGTTGATAAAGAGCGAGAGTGCAAGTAAGAGCTTTAATGTCAAATTGAAACAGTACGATCGAAGTAAACACAAGTAAAACAACATGTCTAAAGGAAGTGAGTCACAGAAACCATGAGCTGCGGTGAAAGTGCGATTTTATTAATTTATTAACGTTTAGTATCATCCTTTTCGACAGCATCATCTTCGGCACACACTAACACTAATGAGACTGTAGGAATATTGTCATCTGGGGGAATCTTTCTACTACTATTAATATCGATTTCATCATCTTTTGGGCTTTTACTGCTTGGCGTGATAACTAAAAGTTGTTTTTCCTCGCATAAAGGGCTAACTTGCAATTCTAAGGCACCAGCTAGAGTGGCGTCAGGTACCCTTGACGGTGATCTGCCACCACACAGCCTCTCATTGCATACAATGCCATTAATGTCTGTAATACATTTATTTATTAATGTTTTAATAAAAAGTTTTGGCCTGAAGTTTATATTTGTAACACTATGGATCTTATTTTAAATAAATGAAAAAATAGTATCGAAAGTTTGGTTCCCCCCCACTCCCCCCATCCGATTAATAAAAAAGAAAAATCGCTAGTTGCAGCCTTAATTAATAATGATTTAACTCAATTAAATAATTGAGGTCGTGCTCTGAAAGACTTGGTCAATACCAAATGAAATGTTAATTTCATTTCATTAATTTCAATTTAATTTCCATTTTTACATTTCATTGTGTGAACAGAATCTTAGAAAATAAAGCTGCCAGTTTTCTTCACAGCCCCTCAGATCCCAGACTGATACCTGTCTGCTTCGGTTCCACTTCTTTAGGTGTTGCCTTTGTGGATTGGGGCTGACCACACTCACTCTAGAAACGATTAAAACTGACTCATGATTAAATCATTATAAGCATTTGCATTATTGTAGCTGTTATTAATAAATGTTACATACTGAATTGGGTGCAGAACCAGCACTACTTGCTGCAGTGATCCTCTTGTCATCTCTCCTGACGGAGGCCGGTGGTCGTCTGTGAACCTCAGTATCTGAAAAAGCAGCCTAAATGTAGTTGTGTAAAAGAGTATAAAACTGTGTACAAAAAAATCTACTACTAGTACTACTTTTTTCATAGATAGTAACGCTGTTTAGACTGTGGGGATATTGGCATATGGGAGTGTCTTTATATTATTATTAATAATTATTTGATCATCTTTTGGACTTTAACTGTTTGGTGTGCTAAATAAAAGTTGTTTTCCTCGCATAAAGGGCTAGCTTGCAATATTAAATCACCAACTAGAGTGGTGTCAAGCACACTTGACTGCGATCTGATACCACATAGCCTCTCATTCTATACAATGTCAAGAACTGACAGGGAAATGACTAGAACTAAAGGGGGTTAACTCTATCTTCCTACTTTTGCTGATTTGACAGATTTATCTGGTTCATCAGCCTGACAGTGAAATTTGAGTTCTGTGAATGTTTCCTTTAGATTCGGGAAGCATTTCTCGGTTGTGACAGTAGTGTGTTAGTGTGTCTGCACTGCAGCATTACTGTGAAAGGTGGGCAGTCGCAAAGATGTTTGATTTTGTTGGCTTTCTTCACAACAAAGCTGGCCTGTGACTGTCTTCTTTGATGACGGTTCCACCTCTTCAAGGGTTGTCCTCATGGCTCTGGACTCACCACACTCAAGCTAGAAATGATTCAAAGTGATTCATGACTCAATCGTTATAAGCATTCGCATTACTGTAGCTGAGAAATAAATGTTACATACTGAACTACAAGGTTCAGAACCAGCAGTGCTTCTTGTACTCCTCTTATCATCTCTCCTGAAGGAGGCAGGTGGTTGTCTGTGAGCTTGATTATCTGAAAAAGCAACTTAAATGTAGTTGTGTAAAACTGATTCAAAACAAAAAAAAGGTCATTCACAGCTAAACTATCCCACCCTTCTCAGCTACACACATCTCTAGGAGAACTATATTACCTTTCCAAATGTGTTCACAGTGCAAAATTTCTAAATCTTCTTTAGAAGATTCAGTAGGTTTCTCAGGTACACCAGGATGCTCTCTGAATGTTAAGAGCAGCTCTTTGATGATTTCATGTTTTGCAAGGTCCAGTGCACTCTGTCCAAGTGAATTCTTATGATGAGGATTTGAGCCATACTGAAGAAGAAGCATCACGACCTATGAATGAACACTGAGTTTTAGTGCTTGTGAAGGCAGTCACCTTTAAGTCTGGTCCAAGGGTGAAAATTTTTTTACATAAAGGGAAATGTAGGTTGGTAAATGCAAAGTAGTCTTTAGTAAAGTCTTGTAGTATGAAGGACAACCTGAAGATTCTTCTAAAATATTCTTTATTGTAAATTATTCAATACTGTCCAGGCAATTTAAACAATTTCATCCCAATGATATTCAACATCTGTATCTCTAAAAGGAGCACAAGCAACATAGAATCCTTGAGCAGTTTTGTTTACCTCATATTCACCAGATGTAACAGCATCGTGGAGAGGACTGAGTCCTTCCAGCCCCTTGCTATTTACATTTGCACCTGCACGCAAAAGTTCCTCCACCACATCTGGATAGCCTTTTACACTGGCCTCATGTAGAGCTGTCCATCCTGACAATGCGACATCAGTTATTACGAACACATCTCCAAAGCCATTTTGCATTTCTTGTTCGATCTAGAGCTTTTAGCTAACCTGCATTGTCAGCGATATTGATGTTTATTCCAGCTTTAATGAGCCTTTTAACCTCTGGTAGGTTTCCTCTCTTGCAGGCTCGATGGAGTCGAGTCTCTCCCAAAAAATTGCTACTGTTGATGTTTCTCAGGTTAAAGTTTGCAACTGGCTTCGTGGCTATTCAGAAAGATTAGAGATGTGTGTAAATACAGTTGCAATCAAAATTATTCAACCTCCATTGCAAATCAGGTTTACTGTCATAATTTACAGACTTTCAGCTGTTTGCAAATCAATGAATGCCTTTTATGAATGCCTTTTATTGTCACTATACATATGTACAATGAAATTAAGAGCCACTCCTTTTTGTTCCGTGCAAACATATACATTCAATTCACAAGAAGAATAAACAGATAATACACAGATAAATAAACAAGATAAATAAACAAAATAAATAAACAAGATATACAATATATGCAAGATAGATATGCAAGATAGATAGATATTGGGGTGGATGGGGGAAATCAAACAAAAGCGATTGAAATAGTTCAACACAATGAACGCTTCGAGTGGTTTCCACAAATTCAATTGAAAATGCAACTTATAATGATTTCTCCAGTCTCAAAATTATTCAACCCCTTCATGGCAAGCATCTTTAGTACTTAGTAGAGCACACTTTTGCTGTTATGATCTGCTGCAAACGAGATGTAGAGCTCCTGGCAGCGTTCCTGAGGAATCTCAGCCCATTCCTCATGAGCAATGGCTTCCAGTTCAGTAATATTCTTGGGTTTGTGTGCTGCAACTGCTTTCTTCAAATCACACCAGAGATTATCTATGGGGTTTGAATCAAGTGACAGTGATGGCCTTGTAGAATCTTCCAGAACTTCTTCTGCAACCAAGCCTTGGTGGAATTTGAGGTATGCTTGGGATCATTGTTCTGTTGGAAGGTCCAGTGATGTCCAAGCTTCAGCTTCCTCGCAGATGGCATGACGTTTTCTCCTAGGACTTCCTGATACTTCAATGAATCCATCTTGCCTTCCACACGCTACAGGTTTCCAGCGAGCGTCACCGAGCCATCACCATGCTTGACTGTAGACAGAGTGTTAATTTTTCATTCTTCTTCCTCCAGACATACAGCTGATCCATCGTGCCGAAAAGTTTCAGTTTCTATACTGTGCTCACTGAAACCTCAGTGCCTGTTGCCACCAAGTCTTGCTGCAAGTCTTTTGCAGTCACTCGAGGATTTTTCACAACCTGCCTTCTCAGCAATCTGGTTGCAGCCGTTGATAGCTTCCTTTTTCCACCCCGTCCAGGTAGTGTACACTCAACAAACCCCTAGCCAGTTCAGGTATTTCATGTGTTCCAGCTCAAGCACACCTGGTGCAACTAATGAAGCACTTGATTACTTGCATCAGGTGTGTTGAGACAACACCTGTTTTGCATATTTGTGCTGTTGTGAGGGATTCTATTCAGAGGGTTGAATAATTTTAAACTGGGGAAATCATTATAAGTTGCATTTTCAGTTGAGTTGGGGAAACCACTTCATTGTGTTGAACCATTTCAATTGCTTTTGTGTGATTTGTTCATTGCAAACAGCTGAAAGTCTGTACATTTTGACAAAAAACCTGATTTGCAATGGGGGTTGAATAATATTTATTGCAACTGCATATGTAGAGGCGATAAAACACAGGTCCTGCCATTTATATTTTTAGCTTATGAGTTAGTATGTGTAATAACTCACTTGATGTCTGTGTGTGAAGAACAAATATCCAATGCAAAAAGAATCCTGTTTGAGTAAACGTTACCTGCATTAAGCACATCAGCTTGCTTAGTTTGCTTTCTGAGTTGATGTTTGGATCGCTTCTTTTTGCGCTGGCTCAATTTAGCAGTGTATGAAGCCTCTTGATTTTCCACAGCTTTCTGAAAACCGTCTTGTCCTGCACTCTCTGTACATTGATTGTTATCTGGTGTTGGAAGTAAACATAAGGGCTTCTGGGACAAGTCTGTCAATATGCTGACAGAGCTCTCTGTGTTCAATGAATCAGTTGTACTCTCTGTTGGTTCTCCGCTGCTATGCTCCTTAACAGTTTTGCACAAGTCGTGCTGCTTATCCTGTCTTTCTCCCTCATAAGTGCTGACTACTGGGGCTGGACTTAACCTTGCTTGAATCGTCACGGCCTCGCTATGCTTGTGAGTGCTCTTTAACTGTTCCTGCTCTTCAATCACAGTGCAGTCTGAATCTGCAGAACTTTTAGTATCATCATTTTCGACAGCATCATCTTCGGCACACACTAACACTAATGAGACTGTAGGAATATTGTCATCTGGGGGAATCTTTCTACTACTATTAATATCGATTTCATCATCTTTTGGGCTTTTACTGCTTGGCGTGATAACTAAAAGTTGTTTTTCCTCGCATAAAGGGCTAGCTTGCAATTCTAAGGCACCAGCTAGAGTGGTGTCAGGTACCCTTGACGGTGATCTGCCACCACACAGCCTCTCATTGCATACAAAGCCATTAATGTCTGCAGAACTGACAGGGCAATGACTAAAACCAAACAGGGTTACTTTATCTTCCTGTTTTTGCTGAAGCTGTTTGATGTATTCATCTGGGTCATTACTCTGACAATGAAGTTCTGCATTAGACAATTCAGTGAATACGCTTCCTTTAGGTAGTACAAACACTTCTCCGTATGCAATACTGTTTACATCATCTACATGCGTCCCTTCTGAGGAAACAGCATTACTGTCAAAAATGGGCCGTAGCAAAGATGTTTGTTTTTGTTGCCTTTCTTTACAATAAAGCGGAGTTGTGACTGTCTTCTTTAATGTCGGATTAACTGAATGAACAAGTTTTAGCTGCTCATTGGTTGGTTTTAACTGCCCTACATTTTTTAAGCCCACCTGAGGCTCAGGACTGCAGGTAAGTCCCTGGTCGTGAATTAGCCCTATAAGTAGAGACTGAGAACTGCTCGATTCAGAAGATTCTTCTAAGGGTAAAGATTGCTCATCTGCACACGATGCACTGACTTCAACTTGACAGGACGTAAGTACAGGAATACTACATTCCTGATAGCTGTTACTTTGAGCATGTGAGCGATATGGATCTTCACAAACAACAGGACTGGAAAAGGGATTCTTACATACGTTTTTGTTTAGCGGAGCAGCTCTACTAGCCATGCTGCCAGTTCCAGTGTTTACGACAGAGACACTGTTCAGGTCAAAGTTGAGCAAGTAATCCAAAAAGTTTTGATCGCTCGCCATTGTCATTCTTCGCATCTTTTTTTTACCGACCCCAGAATTGCTCTCCTCCACAAGATCGGTTTCATGTTGGTCTCTAGAACCAGCCAAGACTGCTTCATCAGTGGTATCCCTGCATGAATCTTTCCATTGATTTGGGTTTATTTCATTAGCACCTGAAACCAAACTCTGAAATAAAATAAAATACAGTAAATAATTTGAAAAACAAGCTAATCTGCTCTATTTGCGTTAATATTATCATCAATCCTGACATTACCTGATTTACAAGAAGCTCCTCATTTATGGTGCTGTTATTTTCTCTGACTGTTTCATCAACTATTCCTAAAAATCATGAACATGTTCAAATAAACTCTAATATGTTTACCCAAAATGTTCTAATAAAACCAAATATGTTCCTAAAACCTAAACCAAAGTAGCCTTTTAATCAACTGGATCAAATTATAGGTGTGTGAATATGGCAGCTTTCCAGATGTTTGAAATGTAGCCTGGTTAAAGGGAGCTACTGTAGCAAGATTGCCAAGCTGGCGCAACTGTTATTTCTTTCATAAAGTGAACTGATGTTAAAAATAAAATACACAATTATACTGAACAGTGAAAATATATATTTCGCAACTTGTAGGTACAGAAATGGCAGGTAAGTATGCATCACATGAAGTAGCAGCTCATTCTAATCCTAGAAAATGACAAAGCTAACAAAAAAACAATAATACCCTCCTATATGTGCTGTATTGCTATCTTAAAAATAAATAAAATGATAATGTTTTAACATCAACAATGAAAATGAACCATATAAACCATATTAACATAGACATGAAACAATCCACTACAAAAAGGGATTTTTCGACTAAATTAGTTAATTGTTGAGACAGTTCTTATCATACTAACGGTCTGTGGCTCCAGAGAAGTCCTGAGTAGCACTTAAAGCCCAGTGTTCAGGTGATGGTGACCGAGTCTCGGTGTAATCCACAGTGATATCACTGTCAGGATCACTGTCTGGGCAAGACGTGGGGTCAGATCCTGGAGACTCTCGCTCTTGAACAGGTAAGGAGCCATCGTCTTCAGAGTCTTTTCTTGGGTCTCTTAGTTGCGGCAAAATTTGAGCTGATGATTTTACTAAGAAATAAGGAGACAGAAGAGTAAACTGACAAATGTTTTCTCATGTAATGTATGAAACCCATATAATTATTATGAAGCAGTCTCCTGGTGTTGCATGATTAATGCTTATGTATTAAATACTGCAGGTGTGATATCCCTTTTGCCATTTCCACACTGTATCTGCATACCTTCAGCTTTTGCAGAGGAAGTGTCATGTACTTTTGTTGTATCCTCTGAGTCTGGACAAACAGCTGGATAGACTTCAGCTTCACTGGCCTGCTGATCTTTTTCTGCTTCATCTATAGCAGCAGACTGTCTTGTCCTCTGAGTGGCACAAATAAAAATCATAAGGAGACAATCCTGTGCCAATGTTTGAGTCAAGTAGCAGAGATACTTTCTGACTAATAAATGAATTCAGTGATACAGGTTTTAGTTTCTCCAGTAGTGTTGGATCACAAGTTGTAGAGCAGCTGTCTAGGAATCTATATTCAACTATTGAATAATATAAACTGAACAATGTATATGTTATATCTTAACCACAATGTTAAGCCATTTAAGTCTGTTAATCCATTATTAGAAAACTGAGATTACTCATTTCATACTCATCAGGTCCTCGTGCCCTGTGGCTGGGGGCAGAGTCATCCTGAAAGAGACTACTCGCATCAACTTTGTATTGATTTTCAGAGCTCTCTTGGTTTTCTTGTTATCCATCTACATTTATATGAAATAATCATCTATTAAATAATGAAATATTTCCATATTGAACACTGACTAATTCGATATTTAAAATTAAATAATTATCCCACTTGAGCAGCTTATACATTAATCTTGATTCAAACCATATAACTGATTTGCATACCATCAACCAGTGATGTATAGCCTGTAGTGATTTGTGTACAGAGTGCGATAGCAGTGGAACATGGACAAAGTTACCTCACGTAACACAGATAGTACAGCCCTTCAACCACATTTTCCAACACTGTATCACTACAGAACAGTTTATATATCTTTGTAGTTTTAGAGGCATAGTAAGTCCATACCAAGTTAATCAGTGCGAAGGCTGGCTAAAAAGGCATAGCACTAAACTTTGTCAGTTCGTTTGTTTTCCCCCCAAAGTCATAGTGCAACGCAAACACAAACTCCAGCCACTACTGAGTCATTCAAAGCACCTTGCACTGTAAAAAACATGGCAACATATGACAGGGGGGAAAAAAAACTTGTCAAAATCCATGTGTACAGTCATAAAAATTTGTGACCTATTTATCTCACACTAAATATGTCGTCTAAACGGCACCCTGAGCCAGTATTAATTCGTTTATAGTATGGGCTGCCCATCTGTAGGCCATGGTGATGATGTCCATCACACAGTTGGCCAGCTTCTGCTGAGACAAAGGAAGATAAACAGTTGATCTGAGGATCACATAACCACAGTCCAGGCTAAATAATACCATAGGGCACGTACCAGACACAGCAAGAAACGCTCTGAGGTTCACCTTCACTGAATGCTGACTACTTGGGTAAATTACAGTGGTGGTGGTGGGGGGATTACAGAAAACCAAATTGGATAGTGTATAGTGTACACTCATCAGTTAATGGCACCATTAGTTAAAACCATAATGTGTTAATTTGTGCAAACCCATATGTTCTGTTTACATGTAAATCAGACTAAGAAAATAAATAAATAAACAAACAGATTCTCTGATTGAATATTTAGCAGAAACATTCCCTATTCCTGTTAATAATATAAAGAGGTTTTTTGTACGTTTTAATATTGTTTTTCAATCCACTAGATACACTATACAGCCAAAAGTATGTGGACAGCGGAACATCACACCCTTATGTGCTTTTTGAAAATCCCATTCCAGATTTAGTCTCCCTTTGCTGTTATAATAACATCCACTCTTCTGGGAAGGCTTTTTGCAAGATTTTGGAGCATGGCTGTGGGGATTTGTGATCATTCAGCTACAGGAGCATTAGTGAGGTCAGGCACTGATGTTGTATAAGGAGGCCTGGTGTGCAGTCGGTGTTCCAGTTCATCCAGAAGGTGTTCAGTGGGGTTGAGGTCAGGGCTCTGTGCAGGACACTCGAGCTCTTCCACTCCAACCTTGGCAAATCAGGTGTTCATGGAGCTCGCTTTGTGCATGTTGCAATGCTACAACATGGACATTCTATATAACTGTGTGCTTCCACCTTTGTGGAAACAGTTTGGGGAAGTACCACATATGGGTGTGATGGTCAGGTGTCCATAAACGTTTGGCCATACACTGTATCATGTCATGTCTACTTCTAATGGCACTTTATGCAGATAATTTCACATTTGAATTGTTGGAAGAAGGCTGTAGCCTCCTGATATTTGTCCCACCCAAATTTGCATCCATGTATATAACCCTGGACAGGAATCACAGATTAAACACATTTAGAGGTTGTTTGCCCTTTTGCTAAACGTTTTACTAAATAAGCCTCTCAGACCCCAGAAATATGCTGAGTCTGTGAAGAAAATTTAACATCTCTATAGATGGTGAGGCCAGTCATGGACCAGTGTATCTTGTCCCAGCAGGTTGTCCCAGATCTGGGTTATTGCTTCTGGGTGCTAATGACACTCAAAAGGTTGTCTACTGCAGTATTGTATAACTCCTGGGAAATGAGAGGATTGTGCTCAGTGAGGCTAACCTTGTACGGGCCTGCCTGAGGTAATTTCATGCAAAGCAAAGAGATTCGGTTGACCTTGCCATGCCCTGGTGGCTGTTACAGTTGATAAAGCTGTGTAATACTCAGAGGAGACAATGGCAACAGAGAAACCAATTTGGAGAGGAGAGACGATGTTTGACCATCAAGAGTAAAAACGATATAGTGCAAGTTTTAAGAGGCAATGTAGAAAATGTGGTGAGAGATAGCTAATACAGGTTAGAAATACTAACGAGGAAAAACGACTCAAAGCTAAGAGACTCCTCAGAGCTCTGCAGCATTCTATGGAAAGAATTCACCTGATGCATAAAACACACTCACAAAGCTAGAATGTTTTGAGAAGAAACTATACCAAGCTTTGCAGGACAGGATGCCTGACAATCAAGTGTAGTCACAAGCTGCTAAGTGGATAAATTCATATTGTGGAGGTCTGACAGGTGTATGATGCAATATGAAGACAGGTAGAGAGTGGTATGCTGTACAGTGGTACTTATAGCAAATACTGTTCAAATCACATGTCATAACTTGACTTTGGTGGATGGTCCCTGTACGTGTGCGCACACAGAGATCCAGGTGATTCTCACCACTCTCGATGGTTATCAGTGAAAAGACACTGTTCCTTAAAAAACACGAGAAATATTCAATTTACTGCACTTGGTTTGAAGATACACATCTACATGCATAACAGTAAATAAACAGTGCAAATAATTTCAATGTTATCTTATATTTGTATCTGAACAGAAAAATCTTAAGTCATGGTGTATGGTTTTCTGGAATGTACCCCAGGAAGCAAAGCCCTGGCTTGACAGAGTAGGAAACAAGCCAAGAACTACTGCAGAGGTATTGATGAATCTTTTGTAAGCAATAGCAGAAAAGTCTGGCATTCAACCAAAAGCTTCTATCAAAGCCGACGATAGCTTACACTGCGAAACAGTCTAAGGAAATTAAGCTAATAAAAAGGTTCCTTTACTGCTTGAGAAGTAACTGTTTTGCTAGATAGACTGTGGTGTAATTTATTATACATACTGTAACATTCTTTTGTACAGAATATAGGCAGACAAAAAAAAAAAAAAAAAAAACCCTGTTGCTGTATTAATGCTTATTTGGATGCAGCTTTCAAATGTGCTGTTGGAGAATTAGAGAGCAACTGCATGCCTTAAAAATTAAATCCGTGGTGGTATTGCTAAATTCTCTTTATATATTTTAATATATCTTTATTCACTTTTTTTTTTTTAATGTATCTTTGCTTACTTGCACATATTTATTGGTTGATCAGTTTGTTTGTTTTTGAATTTTGCACGATTTGGTTCTTTATAGTGACGATGATTACATTAAGATTCCAGTTTATAAAATAGTAGTATATGTATATATGTTATATGCATTATTTGATACATTATGCATTTAATTATTGCTTAAAAATGGTGACAGGCAACGGGGGACTGGACGAACAAGGCGAACACCTACAATCCTTATTTTTAATCGTAATTTTAATTATTTTACTTCACTGTTGGATAGCTACTGAATTAGATACGTCTCTTACACTAGAGGCTTACTTTAAGCTCCCTTAAAGTAATTCGCTACTGTTGATCCATTTTTTCCCTGTTGAACATAGTGTCTTGGCTTTATTGTTAATTTAGACTCATATGGTTCTGACTAGCAGGTTTGCCTCGCATCTCCAGGGTTGGGGGTTCGATTCCCACCGCTGCCCTGTATGTGCAGAGCTTGCATGTTCTTCCCGTGCTTCTGGGGTTGTTTGGCATGCGGGGGTTGACTGGCATTTCCATTTGTTCATAGTGTGTGAATGGGTGTGGGATTGTGTGTGCGGCTATGTCCTGGATTGTGTTCCCTGCCTTGTGCTCTGAGTTCCCTGGGATAGGCTCCAGGCTTACCCTGAGTAGGATAAGCAGTATGGAGAATGGATGGATGTCTCTAACTTTGTGAAATCAATAGTTTCATTTATAACTCATGGTGTTATGTCAAATGCACGGCTGACTTCAGTTCAGTTGCGCTCTCATCAGTATACGTTAGTTATACTTTGTTGCCGCCTCCTGGATATATTTTGAACAGCAGTAATAAACATCATGCCAGTTCGGGCCAGGCTTACACAGTACAATGGAATGCAACGCCCCACATAATTTTTTTTTAACAGAATAAAATAAATAAGAATTTAAAAAAAAACAACAACTATTATAGTCACAGTAATTGGAACCACACTATGTACAACAGCTAGAACTGCAGAATAGTTTAATGCAGAGCTGTACTTGTCAGCTGTAAGAGCTTCACAGACAGATATAAAAAATCTGTCTTTAATTCCGAGGTATTTAAACTGAGGGTTTGTGAATGAATTGCAGATGGGGCGCAGGCGAGATGGAAGATACAATAAAACCACAACAAAAAAATTAAATAACCCTTCACACATTTTGCATATGAGTTCGGCATTTTAACATCATAATGCAAAAACACGCCACAAAGACTTAATACACACTTGAATCTAGAATGATTGACAGTGGTACAGTTGAACGATGCGCAGATGCATCGCCCTCGTTTCCTGTCACAGTAAATAGTTCATTACCTTCATTTTTAGTTCATTAATGTGAAATAAAAACAATGTCCAACTTAACTATAATTAAATAAGTTCTCATTGGTTGATTTTATTTATTTGTTTGTTTGTTTTTACTTATTTAATTTATATTTTTTTTAATTAGGTCACCGAAAACTTTTTAGGAAAATAGTCAGAGGCTGCATTTGTGGTTTTTGGCAGAAAGAGGGGGGAAAAAAAAAGAAGAAAAAAAAAAGATCAAATAGGTGTCAAGTCAACTCTGTTTTCAAATGATGTGCCTCATGGAAATGTGTGATTCACATAGTTAGTTAAAATCAGCATTTTATTAATTATACATCTAATGCAATTGCACAACAGAGGTCCCAGTCTGTGCAAACCATAGAGTTAATATATATAGATAGAGTGCATTCTGAATATATGATTGTGTTCTTTCACAATGATCAAGTTTTCGAATGACACCAGCCACACGCTGTGCCCGAGAACAGGGCCGTGGAACTCGGGTGTTTTAATCAACTTTGGAGCTCTATTTCTGGTTAAAATGACGCTTCAGGAGCTGCTACAGAGCTCATTCGTGAAGACAGCATCATGAATAAAAATCTAATCAAACCGTGACTGAGTGTATCGTTACACCTCTATTTAATATGCCAAGCTTAATACACCCAGCTTCTCAATCAATAATCAAACCTGTCAATATACACACAACCTCTGGAGAAAATACAGACATACAGATGTAAGCATCCATGGCACTCAGACATGTATGCTGTAAATGAGTTGTTTTTATACTGCCCTTATTATGCCCTACTCACCATACCCCACCTACTACATCATTGTGTTGTGTGTTGTATTAAATCTCTCGTGTTGCATTTATTGTAGTCTCTATTGTGCACTTCTACTTTGTTTCCTTCAGTTTTTGAACTAGATGTTGTGTACACTGCTGTCCATGACATCAACAATGTCGCATCATGGCCTTGGAGAACGGCATTTCTTTCTACTGTATACCCGCTAGAATGACAATACAACTCTAATATCTAAATTAGTAATCAGATACTGGCCTATGTCAGTACTGCATACCGCAAAACGTACATTGATCTGCAAAACAATACAAGGACCACCTGATCTAGGTATGTTGCCATGCATTACTTACTCTACAACCCTTAGCTGCATATCGTCTCAGTAGTGTCTCTATATTCCTGTCTTGACTGACGTCTATGGCATTGTCTCCTTTCTGATTCTTCAGTAATGGATCAGCACCCCACTTTAACAGCAGGTGAGCAAGCTAGTCACAAAAATAAGACCATGGTTAAATAATAATAATAATAATAACAATAATAATAATAATAAGACTGCAGGAGTACTAGTCCAGAGACCATTGAAACTACACACCTTAAAGTTACCAAGTTGTACTGCATCCTGTAAAGGTGTGATTCCTTCATGTCCTACAGAATTGACTAGGGCTCCAGCTCTAAGTAAAGTTTCTGCAATGGTGTAATTATGTCCTAATATTGACTCATGAAGTGGGGTCCAACCTGAAATAAGTACAAGGATCATCCCTGCTTCAGACATGGTTTAATCTGAACCAGTTTATGGATTGTGTTATTCTAAACTGTACCTGCGTTATCCGCCAGGTTGACACATGCACCAGCTTCAATCATGTCTTTCACAGACTGAAGATCTTCTTTCATCACGGCAAGATGGAGGTGTGTCTCTCCGTATTTGTTTCGTTTATGGATGCTCTGTAATTGTAAGACTTTTCGTTTGCCACTTGCTGGCGTTGTAGTTGATTTGCCACAAAGGCCTAAAACAAAAGGTAAACAAAGAGCGCATCTACTCACAATCACGTCTCTTTTCATTGCTTAACAATGTTATATTAACTTCATTTTAACTTACTTATGTTAGCTTTCACAATCTACATTGTACAAGGTTTTTTTTTAAATCCACAAATATAATTAAAAACTCAAACATCTTCATGCTGTCATAGATTAATCTACAGCTGTGACATTAATTGCGTTATTATGGTGATCATTTTCTTTTTTTAAATTAAACAGAATAACATAATCAAATGTGATTTCGGTGAGCTTAGCTAGAGTTATCCATTTGGATAATATTGGATATAATTTTTTATTGGCTCATATATGTTATCTGTCTATCTGGTTGCATACAATGGTGACAGGTTTATTTATTGTAACTAAGCAGCTTAGTCTTATTCTAAATCAAAGATTTCTATATTTGATGGAACTTTTTTTTTAAGAACAAGAAAAACAGGCTGTTTTCTGTTTATTTCAAATTATGGCATGACTAAATACAACAGTACATTTTTGTTCTTAAATTGTCTGAATAATTGTAATAATAAGCAAGATTTTAATATGAACGAATATGGATTATCAGAAAGTTCTTGCGGTGTAGAAAAAACAACCATTGTTCCTATACCAAAGAAAACTATTGCTAAAGAAATGAATGATTTTAGACCTGTCTCTCTCACATCATTGTTAATGAAGTGTTTTGAAAGAATTATGAAGGACTTCATTATGAATTATACTAGTCATGGTCATGGTCATGATCAGCTACAGTTTGCATATAGCAGAAATGGGAGTGTGGCGGATGCCACTCTTATTCTCTTACATTTTTTTTATATAAACATATAGACGTTGGTAAGTCTTACACTCGTTTATTATTTTCGACTTCTCTTCAGCAAAATCCAACCACATATTTTAGCAGAAAAAAATGTTGTCTGATTTCCACATTCCTATGAGTCTTATAGGTGTTGCGCCACGGCGAACTCGCAGCCGCAATACTCAGATGGCGGCGCGGCTTACAAACATGGCGGACAGGGACTACACTTCTCAGCCATGCCCGCGCTCAAGTTCACCTGAGTATTGATCACCAACACCTGTGCGGCTGATAAGTTATAAAAGGCCTCGTTAACCTTCGTGCCCTCGCGAAGTAAACGCTCAGTTCTCATGACTTAGTGATATTACCAAGCCTTAGCTTTAATCGAGATTTCCCTGGTACTTGGACTTTCCTGCCTGTTATTCACATTTACGATTCCTTGCCTTATCCCAGTTGGACTGTTCACCAGTATTAGTCTGTTTTCTGCTATTCCTCTCACGTCGCGTCTGCACACGCCGCCCTGCCTGTCCGCGCTTGTCTCCAGCAGGTATCGTTACAATAGGTTGGATCTGAGATTTTTTTTTTACTAAAAGTTCTCAAAGGGTGAGAGTAAATGGAGAATACTCACATGAGCTTTTCTCTTCGACAGGTTCTCCACAGGGCTGTGTTATTCTCTCACCTTTGTTATTTATCCTCTATACCGATGGATGTAGAAGTCATAACTCAGATAGGCATATTGTTAAATATGCAGATGACACAGTTGTACTTAGTCTCTTAAAACAGAGAATGAACACGGCCCTGTTTTGAAATATTTCTTAGATTGGTGCAAAGAATCCTTCTTAGAGATAAATGTGGAGAAAACTAAAGATATTAATAAAAGTGTAAGCACCTGTACAAGAATAAATATCGAGGGTAATGAGGTTTAGACGGTCAGCTCTTACAAATAACTAGGCACAGTCGTTGATAAAAAATCTGATCGTGTCAAAAGCACATAAGCGCTTGTACTTACTCAGGAAGCTAAAGTTGTCTGATGTGGATAAAACTGTATTAACATTGTTTTACAGAACCTTTATTGAATCGGTTTTAACTTTTGCAATCACATGTTGGTTTTATGGAATGAATGAAAAAGGCAATTGTGCGCTGCGATGGATTGGAACCCTGTCCAGGGTGTACCCCGCCTTGTGCCCGATGCTCCCTGGGATAGGCTCCAGGTTCCCTGTGACCCTGAAAAAGGATAAGCGGTATAGAAGATGGATGGATGAAAAAGGCAAAGCGCAGTTGCAAAGGATTGTTAATTTGACGTCGAGCATTACAGGCGTAAGGCAGCAACGTTGTGAAAAATGTGGAAAATGGACTCTTAAGAAGGCATTGACTACACTAAACGATCCCACTCACGTCCTTTGCATCGGCGATACAGAGCTCAAGAGTTTAGGACTGTGAGAACTTCAAGATCTTTTATTGCATATGCTGTGTCAGCTGTTAATGTAACACTTGCAAAGCCCCTTCTAGTAAGATGGACAAAGACTTCAAACTGTACAAGTCATCTTAAATACACAAGTATGAAGGTATGAAAATACCTATTAACAGAAATGAACACCCAGTTAATGCTATCCCACACAGTGCACTGCAAAGTATATTATGCTGTTGTTTCAGTTCATTCAGGATACTGCCCATGATATTAGTTTCAAGACACATCCATTAAATTATCACGTGTGATTTTCTTTGACGATTTATCAAGTCAGTCTGTCTGTGTTTTTTATCATGATAACCCATATACTATAAAGATAAATATTGCTAACACATGTAATAATAATAATAATATTTGGGTATAGTGTTTGAATACTGTAAGCCGCTCCATTCAAAGCGCAATGGCACTGTGAGTGTCTTCTCTGTGGTTTTGGTTCAAGTAGCTGATCTGATGTGTAATGTCTGCTACAGACCTTCGTACACGTGGGAATGGTGAAATGGCAGACGAAGGTTTGCTAACCATCGTCTACTGAGATCACTCTGAGCTGGGACACTGTGGAAGCTTAAAGCTGTTAAATTACAAAGACACTGTGCAAAGAGAGACACAACGGTGCTCAGAATATTACTTCATTTGTCTCTGAAAACATTCTGTGTTAAATACCTTATGGCAGACGCTCATTTTGATCGTGCTACGGAGAACAAACAGTACTTATGAATGTAAACAGTGCTAAAATGTAAGCGGTGCAGGAGGAGGCACCTGTTCCCGGTCTCTGCTGACCTCTCGTGGACACATGAGGTAAGACGGCACTCTTTACAGTCTCACCTCTTTCAGAAGATAAACTCCTGAGCCCTGGTTCCTGTGGCCTAAGCATAGAAACGATCAGTTATATTAAATAAACTGGCAAAATGTTGAAAATGTTCCTGTAGTAATGTATTATGAACAGATTACTACTAATCAGATATTTGAGTCCCTAGGTTAGTAGATTAATGTCAATGAAATCTGACTAACCTGCTTTTAGAATTGCTGCCTTTGTCCTTTTTGATTTCAGACATTCCTTGTACATGCTTTCTTACACTTTTCTGACTGCCTACTGCACTCTGTCCACTACAGACAGACTGTGGCTGGCCAGGTGTGAACAGAGGTTTGGGATGTTGAACTGAGGTCATAGGGTTCGGCTGAGGTTGGTTGGCATCTGTATAGATTCTTTTTGGAGTCATTGTCACAGTCACTGGGTCTCCTGCATCAACACCACAATTAATCACTAGCAATGAAACCAAGAAGGACAGTGTATATATAATATATATTTATCAACACAATGACAAGAAACTGCCACTAGGTGGAGAGAGTTCATTAAATTGCACAGAAGCATAGCTTTTACAAAGTGTAGCAGAGCCTATTAATAAAGGTGATACACTCTATCACATAAAATTCACATTTTGTAATAATTTGCACAATTTAAATGAACAAAAAACAGATCAGGAAAAAGTACATGGAAAAAGTAAGTACATCCCTACATTTATGACACCTTCAAATCCATAAAATTAGAATTAGGTGTTCAGGATTGGGGGCCGGTGATTAGAACCTGCTTAGGGAGTGCAGGTGGAACCGGTCTTATTTATACCCCTCATATCTCATATCTAGCATCTGGTGTTCCCTTTGCTATTGAGGTGTGTGAAGAGTTCTGTAAGGCCTTCAGAAAAAAGGTTGTGGATGCCTATGAGTCTGACACAGGGTTTAAAAAAGATCCATCCATCTTCTACCGCTTACTCCTTTTCAGGGTCACGGGGAACCTGGAGCCTATCCCAGGGAGCATCGGGCACAAGGCGGGGTACACCCTGGACAGGGTGCCAATCCATCGCAGGGCACAATCACATACACACTCACACACCCATTCATACACTACGGACACTTTAGACACGCCAATCAGCCTACCATGCATGTCTTTGGACTGGGGGAGGAAACCGGAGTACCCGGAGGAAACCCCCGCAGCACGGGGAGAACATGCAAATTCCACACACACATGGCCCCGGCAGGACTTGAACCCTGGAGGTGTGAGGCGAACGTGCTAACCATTATGCGTGCGCCCTTGGTTTAAAAAAGATCTCCAAATTATTTTAAATGCATCTTTCCACTATAAAGAAAATAATCTACAAATGGCGCAGATTTCAAACGACTGCCAGTTTGTCCAGGACTGGCCGTCCCTGCAAATTCAGTCCAAGAGCAGACCGTCTGATGCAAAAAGAATATTGCATGAAAGAGTGGTCAAAAATTCCAGAAAGCCTGGTGGACAATTATGCAAAAAGCCTACAAGAAGTAGAAGTTCTACTAAAGGGGGCAATACTAGCTTCTGAAGTTAATTTTCCTTGTGGTTTTGTCAGCTTCATTAATAGGCACTGTTTCAAAGATGATCAAATATTTGCTTGTCGAAAGGGTCACAAAAGCCAATTACTTCTTTTTTCACATTGTACATAGTAGCAGATCTATACAGTGGTGCACTGTCGTGAGAGCCAATCGGCGAACAGATAGTTTCATGGCTTAACTAGATATTAGTATATTGGTCTGTTACAAACACTTTTTAATGATGTCTAGTCGTCTTTTTGTCTGACAGTGACGCTTCTGTGCTTACCTTTTGATTGATCCATTTTAGTTGACCCCTCATCCTCCTTGCAAACAGTGTTGCTCTGACTTAACGAGTGTATCAGTGGACTGTCCGTAATCTGTAAGATTATAACACAAGTATTACATTATTATTATAATTATTATCATCATTATTATTAAATGTGCAATATTCTTCAGCTGGTTATTCTGGGGTAGAAGTAATCCCAAAAATGTTAACCATAAACACACTTGTGGTAACAGCTTATTTAACTCTGCACCATGATAATACTATATGGCCAATACTTTGTAGACACCTGACCATAACACTCATGTGCTTGCAGAACATCCCATTCCAGATTTATTCCCCTTTGCTGTTATAATAACCTCCACTCTTCTGGGAAGGCTTTCCACTAGATTTTGGAGAGTGGCTGTGGGAATCTGACCATTCAGCCACATTAACACAAGAGCATTATTAATGACATCAGGCACTAATTCAGGGCGAGCAAGGCCACTCAAATTCTTCCACTCCAACCATGGCAAACCATGTCTTCATGGAGCTTGCTTTGTGCACAGAGGCACTGTCATGATGGAACAGGTTTGGGCTTCTTAATTCCCATGATGAGAAACTATAATGCTACAGCATACAGTTGCCATTAAAATAATTATTTACCCCCCAAATCAGGTTTATTGTCAAAATTTACAGACTTTCAGCTGTGTGCAATGAACAAATCAAACAAAAGCAATGGAAATAGTTCAACACAACGATGTTGCTGTTGTGAGGGATTCTATTCAGGGGGTCGAATAATTTTGAAACTGGAGAAATCAATATAAGTTGCATTTTCAGTTGAATTTCGGGAAACCACTTGAAGCATCATTGTGTTGAACTATTTCAATTGCTTTTGTTGGATTTGTTCATTTCAAGCAGTTGAAAGTCTGTAAATTTGCTCCCTGGGATAGGCTCCAGGTTCCCCATGATCCTGAAAAGGATTAAGCGGTATAGAGGATGGATGGATGGATGGATGGACCTGATTTGCAATGGGGGTTAAATAATTTTGATTGTAACTGTACAAAGTCATTTTAGATAATAGTATGCTTCTACCTTTGTGGTAACAGCTTGGGGGAAAACCACATATGGGTGTGATGGTCAGGAGTACACAAAGTTTTGGGTAAATAGTGTATGTGCCGGTGTGTATTTTTACTGTTTGTTTGTTTTTAGTGCATTTTACATGACTGCTGCCAACCGGTGTCCTTATCCCTCGCTGAGCCAAAAGACCAATCTCTGGAGAAATTCCTGGTAAGAAACGCTTGGTGAAACAGAGCCAAAGAAAACCAGCCGGTCAAGCGCCACAGAACAGCAAAATCAAGTTTTGTCAAAAACATGGTGCTGTCATAGACTCATGTTCATCATACCATTAGCCTGAGGCTGTAATGTTGGAACATACACTGCAGAGGAGCTCTTATAGTACTAATGTTAATACGCTAATGTTAACACGCTAATGTAACTTATCCACATGTTAGTAAGATGCTTTAATCAGGTTACCGTAGTGAGAACAGGACAGTGGAGGAGTGTGAGTAGAGGGTGTAGAAAGTTCTCCTGCTGCACTCAGCATTAACAGCCTGTGTAAACAACAAAAACAGGTCGAAATGTCTCATAAATACATCAAACATGTAGCTAGGCAAGTTTCTGGCTGCTTGCTCTGTAATAACTAAAACACTTCTGTCAGTTTATACTATAAAGCTAGATATAATGTCTGCTAGACAGACAGCAGCTGTGGTTAGCTGTGTTAAGATGTGGTTAAGCGTGTTAAGTTGTGGTTAGCTGTGGTTAGTTGTGTTAAGCTGTGCTTAGTTGTGTTTAGCTGTGGTTAATTGTGTTAAGCTGTGGTTAGTTGTGTTTAGCTGTGGTTAATTGTGTTAAGCTGTGGTTAGTTGTATTAAGCTGTGGTTAGTTGTGTTTAGCTGTGGTTAGTTGTGTTAAGCTGTGGTTAGTTGTATTTAGCTGTGGTTAGTTGTGTTTAGCTGTGGTTAGTTGTGTTAAGCTGTGGTTAGTTGTGTTAAACTGTGGTTAGTTGTGTTTAGCTGTGGTTAGTTGTGCTTAGCTGTGGTTAGTTGTGTTAAGCTGTGGTTAGTTGTGTTTAGCTGTGGTTAGTTGTGTTAAGCTGTGGTTAGTTGTGTTAAACTGTGGTTAGTTGTGTTTAGCTGTGGTTAGTTGTGCTTAGCTGTGGTTAGTTGTGTTAAGCTGTGGTTAGTTGTGTTTAGCTGTGGTTAGTTGTGTTAAGCTGTGGTTAGTTGTGTTTAGCTGTGGTTAGTTGTGTTAAGCTGTGGTTAGTTGTGTTTAGCTGTGGTTAGTTGTGTTTAGCTGTGGTTAGTTGTGTTAAGCTGTGGTTATTTGTGTTTAGCTGTGGTTAGTTGTGTTTAGCTGTGGTTAGTTGTGTAGTAGCAGTCGCCCTTACCTATTCATGTAAAACTTCTCATCTGCTTCTTCAGACTCCGCGTCTGTTGTAATAATCTCTTCATGGCCTACATCGAATTCCATCGTTATAAATCAACTTATCTAGCTAACAACGCGACCTTTCATTAGTATTTAATGAGCTTTATCATTTATAATGAGCTCCTTTAGCGCCCTCAGAAAGCTCGCGACCATTCGCGCGCGAAAACATTCGGAGTGAAGCGAGATGAAGGCGCTGAGGTGATTGGCTTGCGCGCGCAGCTGTGGCACGAGAGACTTCTGTTTGGTTCTGTTTACAATGCACTTTGTATTTCTACTGCATTTTGATTCATTTTACATGGATCAAATACGAAAAAGGTTATGATTCATTCATTCATTAATTCCTTCATATCCTAGTCAGGGTTGCGATGAACCTATCGTGGGAACATAACATTGGCCTGATGGGAAGACAATCCAACAACAACAGCTACCACTACTACTACTTCTAATATTACTACTACTACTACTACTACTAATATTACTACTACTACTAATATGACTACTACTACCACTACTACTTCTAATATTACTACTACTACTACTACTACTTCTAATATTACTACTACTACTATTACTACTACTACTACTTCTAATATTACTATTACTACTACTACTACTACTAATATTACTACTACTACCACTACTACTTCTAATATTACTACTACTACTACTTCTAATATTACTACTACTACTAATATTACTACTACTTCTAATATTACTACTACTACTACTAATATTACTACTACTACCACTTCTAATATTACTACTACTACTACTACTACTACTACTACTACTAATAATAATAATAACAATAGTAATCCTCATGATTATCATCATCACTGTTTTGATTTGATGGTAGAATGGTATAATAATCAGAACTGTTTAATATTGTGTAGCCTATAAAGAGTCAATGACACAATGGTTCATATGAAGTAAAGCTTATTCAGGCATTTATCTGGTATGTTTGCACCTTTGCTCTGACATGCTGAAATGTTATTAACTGAGATTCTAAGATTTATCCATATCCTTCAATAAATTAATGAATAATTAACAAACAAGGCAATAAATATTGCAAAATAAACAAATATTCCGAATTTATTTACATTAAAAACGGTTTAGTTAATTATCTATCGATTTATTAAAGAATACATTTATGGATTGATTTGTTATGTACAGTAAATGCTACAGAAAAAGGTTTGTATGTCAGAGAAGAAAGCAACATGTTACATAATGGACCACTTTTCTTTTCAGACAAATAAATAAATAAATAAATAAAATAATGAAGGCTGCTGGGTTTTGCTGCTGAAAGAAAGCAAAGAAACAAGTTTCAGAGTTTACAGAAGAACTGTGGCACATTCTCTAAGATGCTCCCTAAAACTTACCAGCTAATTTCCTTATAAAACTGCACAAGTGTAACTGAGACTACAATTCGTATATATATTTATATTAAAAAGGGTTGTCATGCCAAATATTAACTTTGCTTAGTTTATTATCAGTTTAGTTTATTATTGTTTTCTACTCTTTCTAGTTTATTGTAAGTAGGCTATCCAATATATAAATATTGGATATTCATATATATCCTATCCTATATATAAAATATATATTATATATATATATATATATATATATATATATATATATATATATATATATATATATATAAGCAAAAATAAAATCCACCCTGATGTAAATGATGGCGAGATCACGCGTCTTCGCATAGTAAACGCCTTCTAAGTGGTGCAGTGGACGTGGGCGTGGCTTATGTGTTAGTGTGTGCGGTCCGTGGATGTGATTGGCTCCGCGCGGGAGTGACGCAGTGCCGTGCCATCGCTCCACACGCATTACAGGCGGACGGCGGCAGGTGATTGGCCTCAGCACCGGAGAGCTCACTTAAACAACCGGCTATGGATTAACATCGTCCGCTTTTCCTAACAGCCCGGGCTGAGTATAACCTCCTCATCCTCTCATTTACCCCTGGGTTAATGCATTTCGTCCCACAGACGAGGAGTTCATTAACCAGCTCCACATTATTACTGTAATTATCTATCATTTTCCCCGCATCGGTAAGTACTGAGCTCAGATTTATCAGATGATTGATTTGGGGCTAATTTCAATAAGCTGTTATGATTGATGCATATTTTCATGAAAACCGCGCAGATCTCAAAAACATGCGGAAAAAAGCTCGTATTACATCAACATTATATCTACAGAAAATATTTTATCATATGGCATCCATATTATATCTACAAATAGTATTATATCATATGGCATCGACATTATATCTACAAATAGTATTATATCATATGGCATCGACATTATATCTACAGATAGTATTATATCATAAGGCATCGACATTATATCTACAGATAGTATTATATCATATGGCAGACATTATATCTACAGATAGTATTATCATATGGCATCGACGTTATATCTACAGATAGTATTATATCATAAGGCATCGACATTATATCTACAGATAGTATTATATCATATGGCAGACATTATATCTACAAATAGTATTATATCATATGGCATCGACATTATATCTACAGATAGTATTATATCATAAGGCATCGACATTATATCTACAGATAGTATTATATCATATGGCAGACATTATATCTACAGATAGTATTATATCATATGGCATCGACGTTATATCTACAGATAGTATTATATCATAAGGCATCGACATTATATCTACAGATAGTATTATATCATATGGCAGACATTATATCTACAGATAGTATTATATCATATGGCATCGACGTTATATCTACAGATAGTATTATATCATATGGCATCAACATTATATCTACAGATAGTATTATATCTTATGGCATCGACGTTATATCTACAGATAGTATTATATCATATGGCAGACATTATATCTACAGATAGTATTTTATCATATTGCATCAATATTATATCTACAACAGTGTTATTTTAAGGGTGAGGATGGGGTATATGTCTGTATATACTAAGCTTTATGGTTATATGGTTTGTGCTGAAGTAAGGCTTGTCTTAATTTTTATCCCATGAAATACAGCATCAAATATTCTCTAGTACTCATAGTACATTTCCCAGTTACAGCTTTTTGTTTCCCCCTCCTCAAATTTCACAAGACATTTAGCAGGCACGGCAATATTTTTTAATTTCAATTCTGCTTCATTTGTTAACTTCATAACTCACACTTATAGTGTACAACACACTGAGTAAGAGTACTAAAATCATTCAAATCTGGGCAAATTTAGGTCATTTTAAATTTATCCCAGTATTAATGACTCATGTCTTTGGAGGGTTATAAAATATCCAAGAGGTCTAGTATGAGAACCTGACATACACACAAGTCTATATTGGAGGTTGGAGTTCCATCACTCCAGTCCTGTCTGACAAGATTCTCATTCACACCTCCTTTTCCATCTTTTCTTCACGCCCTTCCTATCCAGTCGCAGTACGTCTGAGAGACCGAAATGCTGAGCAGACTTTTCCGACTCCATGGCCTGTTTGTAGCCTCCCACCCCTGGGAGGTCATTGTGGCCACTGTGACTCTCACCATCTGCATGATGTCCATGAACATGTTCACTGGCAATAATCGCATTTGTGGTTGGAACTTTGACTGCCACAAATACGAGGAGGTGCGGTGCATCACAATCAAACTCTATGGCAATTATTACTTGTAAATAGTAGTATTAATTGTGATTGACAACCTTTGCCATTAATGTCCACATACACAGCAAGTCCTCAGCAGTGACGTCATCATCCTGACAATCACACGATGCATTGCAGTTGTCTACATTTACTTCCAATTTCAAAATCTTCGGCAGCTTGGATCAAAGTATATACTCGGTAGGTTTAATAAATTTGCATTCGTGTGGTCAGATAGATTGGAATCTATATCTGATGTTAATTTATCTTTTCTTTTGTAGGTATTGCTGGCCTTTTCACCATCTTCTCCAGTTTTGTGTTCAGCACTGTTGTGATTCATTTCTTGGATAAGGAGCTGACCGGTTTAAAGTACGTAAACTGCTGTGTTTTTATGCTATTCAATAAGATCCACAACTTGTTTGGTGCTATACAGTAACATGTAATTTGTTTGTCTACCAGTGAGGCATTGCCATTCTTCCTGCTCCTGATTGACCTCTCCAAAGCATGTGCTCTGGCAAAATTTGCACTGAGTTCAAACTCACAGGTACATGCCATCACATTCTCATCCGGCTGGTTTCATTTAAATGATTAACTATTAATATGCTGTAGTAATATTATAATTTATGTACTTGTCTTTAGAAACAGTGATGTTAATTTAGGTATGATTTATTTTTATGATTCAGGATGAAGTTAGAGAAAACATAGCCAGAGGAATGGCAGTACTGGGTCCAACATTCACTCTGGATGCGCTGGTGGAGTGTCTGGTAATTGGTGTAGGGACCATGTCAGGTACTTATTCCTGCACATCATTCTGTAACCAGACATACAACCACACTGGATACAATAAGTAAGGGATAGAACATGATGAGGTGTGTTGTTATTGGAAAATGACCAGATGGTATGATACAGCCCCTGCTGTTCATTTCCAATAACAGGACATCCTTACATGTTTTACATCTCTTATACAACGTCAATTTGCCAACAATTACTAATTTAATTTATTTATGAACAAAACTTCTTTCTTTTTTTTAAATCAGTTATATTGTTATAGTTATATTATGGACCCTGTATGAAACAAGTTCCTGTTATCAGTTATAGCAGCAATAAACAGTCATTATCTGTTCTTCCGCATGGTCCTCTGTCCTGGAGACCGTTGTGGTCGGAAACGTATTGCCAGTTATAAAGTGCTGACATGTTCCATATGTTAAATAAAAGAATTCCAACAGAAATCTTTACCGTATGCATGATATGTTTATCTTTGTTAAATGTTTTACAAATATCTGTTGATTATTAGCCTTAGCGTTTGTGGATTGTCACCCATTCAAGTCTTTGTGAATTACCTGTTAATATAGAAATGTTAAACGTATTAATCGTACGTACATTAATCTTAACCTGCGATTTGTATTACAGCTAGTACTACTGTTACAGCTGCTCTTGAAGGAAACTTGACTAATAAAATTGAATGCATCAGATTACAGTGAGCTAAATTTAAACAGAAAACTTGAACATCCCATTTCTGATGAACGCTAGGTGTTCGCCAGCTTGAGATCATGTGCGGCTTTGGATGCATGTCTGTCCTCGCCAACTACTTTGTCTTCATGACTTTCTTCCCAGCCTGTGTCTCGTTAGTGCTCGAGGTAAGTGAAATTCTGCCTTGAAGCTAAATATACAGTGTATGTGTTGTTTTCATGTGCTTAAGAACATGAGTCAGCATTTTCTAAAATGTATCTAATGCAGTTATCCAGGGAAAGCAGAGAGGGACATCCTATCTGGCAGCTGAGCCACTTAGCCCGAGTCCTGGAGGAAGAGGAGGACAACAAACCCAATCCGGTCACACAGAGAGTCAAGATGATCATGGTAAAGTGATAAATATATAAACAGTTCAACAGTTGCAAAATTGCAAATCTGTCTAAATTCAGTTTGTATGAATTTACAAATGTGTATGGTCCAGTGGTCTTAGCCCAAACTCATTAGAAATCTTTGAATTGACTGATTATTTGGATAATTTTTAACTAACTGAAAAGTTGGCTAATGCTAGCTAGCTAGCCAGTAATGTTAACAACTGCTAGCGAACAATACTAATGTTAGTTATTAGTCAGTGAATTTAAATTAACACACAAAAAAAATGTCATTCAAATTTAATTTCAAATTAGCCATGGTAGAAACCCTCAGTTAATGTGTTAAGACTGAAAACTAAGCATCTTCTACCACATTACAGCTCCACCAGATTTATAAACATTTTTTAGACTGTATTTTTAGAGCATTATCCATGTGTACTTACCTATTTTCCTTTTCCATTTGCAGTCTCTTGGCCTGGTGATGGTTCATGCTCACAGTAGATGGATTGCAGATCCTGCATCTCCAAATGGAACTCTGGATGTTCCCCAAGTGGGAATGAGTTCAAATTCACCAAAGAGGATTGAGCCGGATATGCCCCTGTGGCAGTTCTACCTGTCCAGGTAAGTTATTTTAGGAGGAGCTGTACTATTCTTGTTTTGCTCTGAGCATGCCAGTAAGCTAAAACATAATAAAATCAATACAATAAAATAATCCAAAGACAGACGGTAATTTATTTATTTTCCTTGTTTTGCTTCTTTGTTGCATTTTTAATAATAATAATAATTAAATGTGTAACATTACAGAATGATCAGCATGGACATTGAGCAGGTCATCACTTTAGGTCTTGCCCTCTTCCTGGCCGTGAAATACATCTTCTTTGAGCAGGTGGAAATGGAGTCTACGCTGTCTCTTAAAGTCTCTACTCCCAGCACCATGCTCACACCAAGACAGTGTCCTGACCAGTGTTACAGGAAGGAAGTGACCCCCTGCTCTAACAGGACTGAGAAGCCCACTGTTCCTCCTCCTGTCATCACTAAAGAGGAAAGAGGTAGGGGCAACATAAATTTCTCTATTTTGGTTCTGTTTTACGTTCATCTTACCACTTTAGCAGCTCATCAACATTTGATTGATTTATCCATGAGGTGAAATGTTTGGTATAATTATAAGCTATAAACCACAGCAATTATTCATTTGTTAGATTTAGTGATAAAGCCGTTGCCCACCAAGACTGAGCCAACACCAAAAAGCTCATTTGTGGTGGGAGAGGGGGAAATCTTGGACAATATGGACAATAGTGTTGTGGATGAGCCTCAGCCCAGCAACCCCTCAATGCCCAGGCCAGTGGAAAAGTGCCTGACCATTCTGAAAGATCCACAGGTGAGGATGGCATGGAAACTCATTTTTAATCAAATAGTCCTTCTGCAGCTTAAACAGCCCTGGTTGGAGTATTTTCTTACAGCCAGGAAAGCACATAGAGAACCTAAGGCTCCTTGTATTCTTGGTTGTGACCCATGTAATCTCTAATGAGCTTGCCCACATTACTTACTCTTAACCAATTAGTCTATGACGTGAGAACAGATCAGAAACCTCTTGTGACTTCAAGAATTGTCCCTTATTTAAATGTGTTGTGTAAGAGCTCTGTGCATATGAGTGCATTATGAAAATAATATTATTTCACAGATGGGTGCTCAATACCTGAGCGATGCTGAGGTTATTTTGTTAGTAAATGCGAAGCACATTCCTGCCTACAAGCTGGAGGTGATGATGGAGACCCCAGAGAGAGGGGTGATGATCCGTAGGAAGATGCTCCGCCCCAAACTCCCCAAGACTTCTGCACTCACCTGCCTTCCCTACAAAGACTACAACTACTCGCAGGTAAGGCAGAAAAGTAATTCTACATTTAAACCTTTTCGGTGGCTAGCAGACCACTTCAGCTGACTTCTTGTTTTTCACAGGTGATGGGAACTTGCTGTGAGAACATCATCGGCTACATGCCTGTTCCAGTGGGCGTCGCAGGCCCTCTGCTGTTGGATGGAAAGCAGTTCCAGGTCCCCTTGGCTACAACTGAGGGCTGTCTTGTGGCCAGCACGAATCGAGGCTGCAGAGCGATAGCTGTAAATAATATGACTATGGATCAGTTCTAAGATATGGAGAATGTTACATAATATTTATTGTTAAAAACCTTGACTGCATAGATGCTTGTATTCTGGCTGTTTCTCTGAAAGCTGGCTGGTGGAGTCAGTAGCAGGCTTTTGGCGGATGCTATGACCCGTGGCCCTGTGGTTCGCTTGCCTTCTGCCTGCAAGGCTGCTGAGGTCAAGGCATGGCTAGAGAGCCCAGAGGGCTACAAGTGCATTAAAGAGGCCTTTGACCACACTAGCAGGTAAGCAAAAAGTAAAACATAGAACACAACTTGTAACGTATATTTTGTGAAACTGTAATATATGTGTTGCATATAGCAGTGTGTATGTATGTGAACCATTTTAGTTTTGCTTCTATCTTAGGTTTGCTCGTTTAGAGAAACTCCTGGTTGGCCTTGCTTCACGAAATCTGTATATACGCTTTCAGTCCCAAACTGGAGATGCCATGGGGATGAACATGATTTCAAAGGTAATGCAATGTAATACATATAGTAAGATATTAAATACATTTTTATGTTGTCTTATTATTATTATTATTGCCATTTGGTTTCTCAGGGAACAGAGCAGGCTCTGGCTAGGCTTAAAGAAGAATTCCCTGAGTTGCAGGTCCTGGCAGTTAGTGGGAACTACTGCACTGATAAAAAACCAGCTGCTATTAACTGGATTGAGGGCAGGGGCAAGTCTGTGGTGTGTGAAGCCATCATACCTGCTCAAGTTGTCAGAGAGGTACAGTTCTTCAAGCAAGTTGAATACGTACTATTAGGATCACATTAGGATGGGGCAGCTTTGTAAAGATCATAAACCTTTTCTGCAGGTTTTAAAGACCAATACAGAAGCTCTGGTGGATCTAAATATCAATAAAAACCTTGTGGGTTCTGCCATGGCAGGAAGTATTGGGGGCTACAATGCTCATGCTGCCAACATTGTTGCCGCCATTTACATCGCATGTGGACAGGTAATAGACATTGCTGTCAACCATATGCATAACCATTGACGCTTTGAAGTACTAGAAACAAATAAGGCTGATGTGAGAGTAATTGTGATTATTATTTTGTCAGGACCCGGCTCAGACAGTGGGCAGCTCTAACTGTATCACTCTAATGGAAACCTCAGGACCCACAGGAGAGGATCTCTACATCAGCTGCACAATGCCTTCCATTGAGCTGGGCACTGTAGGAGGAGGCACCAATCTGGCACCTCAGCAAGCCTGTCTGCAGGTATCTACACTGCTGAATGCTCACTCAGTTGCCAGTTTATCAGATATTTTTGTTTTACACTGGCTAGCTTTGGGCCTGATTTTGAAGTGACAGCTGGATGATTTTGGTAGATGGACCCTGATACTGACAAAAGGCCATCAGAAGTACTCACTAAACCCGCATTCAAGACCCAATACCAAGTGTTAACAGCTATCTGTTTTGGACACCGGATGATTGTTAATACCTCTCTGACATCCGAACAGGGCCTAAGACTCATAAAACAAGGCCATACTGGAATACAGTGGTGGTTGAAACTTTATGAACCCTTTAGAATGTTCTAGATTTCTGCATGAAAATGACCTAAAACATCAACAGATTTCATCATCAGAAGTCTTAAAGTAAATAAGGAGAACCCAATTAAACAAATGAGAGAAAAATATTACAGAGGCAAAATATTACAAACAAATATATACCTGCTCATTTATTTATTGAGGAAAATTATCCAATATTACATGTCTAAGTGGCAAAAGTATGTGAACATTTGCTTCCAGTATCTGACCCCTTAGCAATAACTGTTTCCAGTAAGTGTTGATCAGTCCTGCACATCGGCTTGGAGGAATTTTATCCCGTTCCTCAGTACAGAACGGCTTCAACTCTGGGACGTTGGTGGGTTTCCTCACATGAACTGCTTGCTTCAGGTCCTTCCACAACATTTCTATTGGATTAAGGTCAGGACCTTGACTTGGCCATTCCAAAACATGAACTTTATTCTTCTTTAACCGTTCTTTGGTAGAACGACTTGTGTGCTTAGGGTCATTGTCTTGCTGTAAGATTCAGTTCATTGATATATATCCTGACATTTTCTTTTAGAACTCACTGGTATAATTCAGAATTCAGTGTTCCATCAATGATGACAAGTCGTCCAGGCCCAGATGCAGCAAAACAGACCCAAACAATGATACCACCACCACCATGTTTCAGAGATGGGATAAGGTTCTTAAGCTGGAATGCAGTGTTTTCCTTTTTCCAAATAGAACACTTCTCATTTAAACCAAAAATCTCTATTTTGATTTCATCCATCCCCGAAATATTTTTCCATTAGCCTTCTGGCTTGTCCACATGATCTTTAGCAAACTGCAGACGGGCAGCAACATTCTTTTTGTAAGAGTAGTGGCTTTCTCCTTGAAACCCTGCCATGCACACCATTGTTGTTCAGTGTTCTCCTGATGGTGGACTCATGAACATTAACAGCCAATTTGACCGAGGCCTTTAGTTACTTAGGAGTTACCCTGGACTCCTTTGTGACCTTGTGGACTATTACACGTCTTGCTCTTGGAGTGATCTTCGTTGGTCGACCACTCCTGGTCTTGAATTTCCTCCATATGTACACAATCTGTCTGACTGTGGATTGGTGGATTCCAAACTCTTTAGAGATGGTTTTGTAACCTTTTCCAGCCTGATGAGCATCAACTCCTCTTTTTCTGAGCTCCTCAGAAATCTCCTTTGTTCATGCCACATTACACTTCCACAAACATGTGTTGTGAAGATCAGATTCATAGATCCCTGTTCTTTAAATAAACAGGGTGCTCGGTCGCACTTGATTTCAATCAATGGGATGACAATCACCCTACTCTAATCTCACCTTCAAATTAAACTGATAATCCTAGAGGTTCACATACTTTTGCCACTCACAAATATGTAATATTGGATCATTTTCCTCAATAAATAAATTACCAAGTATAATATTTTTGGCTCATTTGTTTAACTAGGTTCTCTTGATCTGATGATGTTTAGGCCATATTTATGCAGAAATATAGAAAATTCTACAAACTTTCAAGCACCACTGTGTATGATATTACTCACGCTGGAAAATGTCACGTGTTTTTCTTTCTCTCAGATGTTAGGTGTGCAAGGTGCCAGTGAGACGTGTCCGGGTGAGAATGCCCGGCAGCTTGCCAAGGTGGTGTGTGCCACTGTGCTGGCAGGGGAGATATCACTCATGGCAGCTCTTGCAGCAGGACAGCTAGTCAAAAGTCACATGACACACAACAGGTAAGTGGAAAATTCAGTCCGAGTTAATATGAACTTCACAGACAGTCAGAATTCCAAAATGATGATAAACTAAATAAACTATTTATTTTGTATTTTTAGGTCAAAAGTAAATTTACAGGGCACACCAGGAAGCTGCACAAAACAAGCATCTTGAGATTTAATTAAATGCCTAAAGTGGGGATGATGTAAGCAATACAAAAGGAAAAAGACTCAAAAGGGAAGAAAAAAACCCCACTTCAGGCACATTTGAGTGCTTTTACTACTGAGTAAAAGGCAAACGGATGGCAGAAATAAAAATATTTCCAACACACAGTCCAGGGGAGAAACACTTTCATTCTCACTTATGGAGTGCCACAATCATCTCAAAGACTGCTGAAATCACAGCATTAATGATCACAGTGTAATGTTCTGACATTTTACCTTTACACATCTCAGAACTGATGCTGTTTCTGATGCCTTCAGTGATTGTTGGATCCAATCAGAACATAATGTATGTTTTTCACATTTCACTATTTATACACACAAAAAAAAACACAAGACATATTTTAGTTACGAAAATACAGTCAACTGGCCAACATGGAGAGCAATCACTAATTCCTACACATTTTTCTTTTGTTAGAATTAGCTTAAAATGCCCAATTCAGCCTTCTGCAGTTATTCCCAGTTATGTTTATCTGAATGCATGTGGGTTTTACAGATGCAGAAACTTAACTGATATTTAATTACTGACACATTATTATTTATTAGATTATATTGGTTGAAGGGAAGATTGCAAAAACACAACTATTTCCCAAAGGTGATATAATGGCCTGAATGACATCACTCAGCTGTTGCTTGTGTGTGGAACCACAGCAGGAACTGTGTATGTGCACTGTACATTTACAATAATACACACAACGTTATGTACTGCCCGTGCAAATAGAGCTTTTATTGCGTACTGGCTTTGCTAAAGTGGTACAACTAATTATGAAAGAATTTTCTAGAAAAACACAATATAATGAGTAGTTATCCATCCATCCATCCATCCATCCATTTTCTGTACCACTTATCCTACACTGGGTCACAGGAACTCGGGGCACAAGGCGGGGACACCCTGGATGGGGTGCCAACCCACTGCAGGGCACAATCACACACACATACACCCACACCCATTCAGACACTACGGACAATTTAGAGATGCCAATCAGCCTACAACACATCTTTGGACTGGGGGAGGAAACCGGAGTACCTGGAGAAAACCCAAAAAGCATGGGGAGAACATGCAATATATTTTTATAATTAAAACATGAAAGGGAATTTTAAAAATAAATTTTTAGAAAAAAAAAATGCAATTCATTCGTTATTTGTTTCTGCAGCACTGTTACATATGACCATTTAAGTTAGTTTCTCTTCTTATTCCATGTATAATGACCTTAATTAAACCACAGACTCATATTCATATTCAAACATAACAGACTCAATATGTTTATATTCAAACATAACGGTTTGAAGAAGGGGATACACTTTGTGGCCAAAAGTATGTGGACACCGGACCATCACACCCATGTGTGCTTGTAGAACATCCCAATCCAGATTTAGGCTCCTTTTGTTGTTATATTAATCGCCACTCTTCTGGGAAGGCTTTCCACTAGATTTGGAGAGTGGCTGTGAGGATTTGCTAGAGTATTAGTGAAAGAGCATTAATGAAATCAGGCACTGATCTGGGTTGCAATTGGTGCTCCAAGTCATCTCAAAGGTGTTCAGAGGGGATGAAGTCAGGACACTCCAGTTCTTCCACTCCAACCTTGGCAAACCATGTCCTCATGGAGCTCGCTTTGTGCACAGCAACATTGTCATGCAGGAACAGGTTTGGGCCTCTTAGCTCCAGTGAAGGGAAGTTGTAATTCTAAAGCATACAAAGACATACTATACAATTATGTCCTTTCACCTTTGTTTCAACATATTGGGGAAGAACCACATATGGGCAAGATGGTCAGGTGTCCACAAACTTTTGGCCATGTAGTGTACGGTTCTATGTAAGGAATAAAACAAGACCGGATGTGCTATTAAAGGAAAATACAACGGGATAGAGTGATGTAGCAAGACCACATCGGCCACAAATTATATATACACCATAGCAATTTGCCAACCATCATTTTTTAAAATGATTATTACAAGCCCAATTCTGAAAAAGTTGAGACAGTATGGACAATGTTAATAAAAACAAAGAGGAGTGATTTGTAAATGCACTTTGACTTGTATTTAAACAACAACAACAAAAAAAAAACGTATAAAAGACAAGGAATTTGATGCTTTAACTAATCAACTGCATAGTTTTTGAAGATAAATGTGTTTATTATGAAATTGATGCATGCAGTTGGGACAGGGACAATTTAGTACTAATAGTGATGTGAAAAGTTGGAATAAGAAGATGATGTGAAACAGGTGAGGAAATCATCTAATCATAGTATATAAGGAGCCTCCAAAAAAAAAAAAAGGCCTAGTCCTTCAAGAGCAAGGATGGGTCAAGGTTCGCCGATGTGTCAACAGATGAGTCGGCGAATAATCCAACACTTTGAGAACAACATTCCCCAAAGACAAACCGGTAGGATTTTGGACATTTCACCTTCTACACCTTGCACAATATAATTAAAATATTCAAGGAATCGGCTCAAATCTCGGTGTGTAAAGGGCGAGGCCGAAAACCACTTCTGAGTGTTCGTGATCTCCGATCCCTCAGACTTCACTGTCTTAAAAACCATCATGAGTCTGTAATGGATCTCCTGACATGGGCTCGGGAATACTTTGCTAAACCTTTGTCAGTCAACACCATTCGCCGCTGCATCCACAGATGCAGGTTAAGACTTTACTATGCAAAGCAGAAGCCATGAATCAACACTGTCCAGAAGCACCGCCGACATCTCTGGGCTCGGTCTCATCTGAGATAGACATTAGCACGGTGAAATCGTGTTTTGTGGTCCCGACGAGTCGACATTTCCGTCGTGTTCTCCGGGCCAAAGAGGAAAAGGACCATCCAAGCTGTTATCAGCGTCAGGTCCAAAAGCCAGCGTCTGTCATGGTATGGGGGAGCGTCTGTAAACAGTCGCCTGTCCCAACTTTTTTGGAGTGTGTTTCAGTCATCAAATTTTAAATGTGAACATATTTTCAAAAATAAATGAAATTCAAAGTAAAATATCAAATAATGTGAAAACATGTTTTCAATATAGTACAGGGTGAATTAAATTTTCAAATGACTTTTTTAAATTTTCCATACTGTCCCAACTTTTTCAGAATTAGGATTGTATATATTTGATACTTGACAATATATGTGTTTAGAATATTGTGCACTGTGGTCAATTTCATTAGAGATTTGTTTGTCAATGAGTTATATTTTAATCTTCAAATGTTGACAACTCTGGTTAGGCAGTAACATTTTTTTATGTTTCATTTTGGTTTTTACTCCCTTCTCTATTTGTTTGGACGATTGTTGAATGCAATCGTGATTAGATGAGCAAATGCTGCACAAAATGCTACGCAATGAACTGACAATATGCGTAAAGCTTTTACCTTTAGTCAGGAAATGACCTAAGATGGATAAATGTAAAGGGTTCTTTGGGTCTGGATTTTGAAGCCTGAACAGCACCCAAGAGTTGTTAAACAAGGCCATACCTGGATACATGTTATAACTCATGCAGGAAAAGGATGTGTTTTTTCCAGTAAAATTTGAGAATTTAACAGTACTGTGTTATAGATAACTGATAATTGAGGTCACCCGTGCCAACATGCATACAAGCTAGCTATCAAATATACACATAACCCTAAAGGGAATAAACACAATAAACCAGCATTTATATCCTCAGAGTGAACATGAAGTGCTGAAGTCTCATTCAAATACATTTCAGAAAGCATACTGAGGCAGTCCAAGGTTGGTGCAAAGTTTGAAATCATCTTGGTAAGGTTATGTGAGCAAAGACAGACACTCACCTCACCCGAGTGTGCACTGGCCAATCAGCTCACCCTGCATCACATCTCACCAGGATCGGGGCAGCTGATTGGCTGAGCCTCATTGAAAACATAGACAGACCTGCTGAAAGGATGTACAGTGCTTCTCTCTCTCTCTCTCTCTCTCTCACACACACACACACACACACACACACACACACACACACACACACACACAGAGAGGTTAATCTGAGGTAGTGTGAGTCCTGCAGAAGACTAATCTCCAGCAGCACCAGCATTAACTCTTTTGACACACTACTAATAATCGGCTTGCTGGCTTTGGATCAATGCATGGTTGGTGTTAAGTTACATTAGAGAACATGATTCAAATACCTTTTTGATCATTTTTTTATATAGATGCTTATCTGGCACAAATCCACATAACATTTTACCTGTTAAAATATGCATTGTTTGTCAAACAAAAAAGTCAATTAATAATAATAATAATAATAATAATAATAATAATAATAATAATAATAATAAACAACATAAATTACACCATGAAGTGTAATAAAGTACAAAAACTGTGTATTCACATAATCATATGCTTTAATCATTCCAAAGTGCTATAAACATATGAACAATACATTTACTTACTGCATATTCACAAATAAATTCCTCAAAAAAAAAAAAAAAGATTAATTGATTCTGGAAAGCTCAGTGTTACAGATTAACAGGCATTATAATCTGTATAATTTTTCATACATACCACCCTCTATAAATTCATACACACATACGATTCTCATTTGGCAACATGTCTAAACTGATTGCAAAGCAACGCTCTTATAATTAGTGCAAATATTAACATTAACACAGACTTCTTTGTGGTTAACAAAATTAAGTCTTATAATAAGGTGAACCCAAAACTCTCACTTTGAGCATGGGCTACAAACAACAACAACAACAACACTTCTTGTACTGTATATGCTTCAAGTTATTTTGTCCAATAAGGATACAGATAAATATGATACATTGTATTCAGAACCAATGAAATCATGAAATGACGCTCCTCCATTACGAGTGAATACCTGGTAAATATACTTCTGCCTTGTGTATAACATAAGGGCATATCCAAAGTGAACGCTCAAAGGAAGGTAGTTCTGCATTATTTGGTGAAATGTTTAACAAAACATTTACAAAAGCAGATATTAATCTTCACCATTGTTTTTCTTTTTTTTTTAACAGTGTCATTATCTGACAACCCAATTAAAAAAGTAACGCCATCCAGTTCTTCAACTTCTGCATCCTGCATGTTTTAACCTCTAAAACATACATACAGCATACACAAAATTATATACATAACATTAAGACATAGGGCACTAAAAAAAAAAAAAAAGTTTGTATTTAAAGCTCTTCACATTCTTTATCGATCAAAGCAGAGAAATTATACCCCGACAGAGGAAAACTATATAAGGCCTAAGGAAACCTGTTATTAAGTGAGAAAGCTTTTCATTAAAGGTGTTCAAGCTCATAGTGTTTTATTTTTAATAAAGACGTTAGTCAAACAATGTGCAAGTAATATGAATACCAATATTTACAAAGTAAACACCTTAAAAAGCCAAAGCAGACAAAAACAACCGGTAACCACCCCCTAAAACATCCCTACATACCCTAGACTGTATTGTATATGTAATCATTGTGTAAAACGACTACCTTCCGATCTTCTGGAACCTGGTATAAGAACATTGATATTCCTGATCCAGAACATTGTGTTTCACAAGATTAGTGGATAAAAGACTTCTGGGTAAAGTAGTTCTCAGAAGCTCTTGCTCAGATTGAGATTTAAGAGGGTGATGGGATGGATAAGGCCTCTTGTGGATATGTTTAAAGGAGGATGGCAGCCTACAGGAAAATGTGGATACTGTTAAGAATATGCACAGTGTGATGTAAAATGCTGCTTAACAAGTGAAATACTGACTTGATTACCTGTTTTAAAAGAGGATTGCTTTGTCGCTGGTCTTATCTTGAACATAAGAAGTGAAGCGCTTTAAGAATTTCGGATATTCACGTTTGGCCACCGCACGCAAGACTGATGCTGGTGCCCATCCCCCTGGATTCACTACATTCGGTAAAATGTGTTTTATTACAGTAGAAGAATACTGCATTATTAGATGAAAACAGCAAAAGGTGATCAGTATACTCACCATTGGCTACATAAGTTATTTTACAGAGGATATTGTCTCGGCTGATCTCTTTGTTGCCCTCTGGTGGACTGACGAGCGTTTGGCAGATCATGGCCACATTGATTTTGGCACGGATACACCTGCTTGTGGGCTGGAAAATAAAGTGGGCTCGTGATATATAAAGAGCACGAAACAATTTGCGATCAGAGTGGGTATCATCAAGGGTCAGTACTTTTATAACACCAATGAAATCGGCTGTAACAAGTAATCAGATGTTAAACTCTATAACTATTGTGCCAACTGTTTAATTTCCCTCCATTTTGTTGTCATGTACATTTTTGTTTAAAACAACCCACACAAAAATAAATAAAATAAACAGATTTGATAAAAATGGCTTCACTTTTTTGTTGTCTAGAGTCAATTAAGTATTAATTAAGTTTAAGTATTAAGTTTAAGACAAGAAACATACAAGTACTTAAAAAAAACAACAACAAGGTCCCTTACTGGATATCTGTCGTGATCTACAGAGAAATTGCACACAATCCACGTATCTGGTTCATTCTCATTGGTGGAGAGGATTTTGCGTATAACTGACAGATAAAGAATGTCCCTTTGTGAAGCAGGCCACACCCTCTAAGATACAATCAAGGGCAAGGTTGTGTTAGAACAATGCAAAAAGTACACACCCAAACTGACAAGAGAGAAAAAGTTCTCCTACATCAAATGAACCTATAAATAAGTTTGCTAGGGGTTTAAATGTACTGACCTTGTGAGTCTGGTAAATAATCATCGCCTTGTCTGATAATGTCTCTACCACACTGAAGTTTTCGACGGTTGCTGGGAAAGGTTTAGAGAAATCGAGTTAGGGGCATCTATCCAAGTTCAGTATTAACACTCTCATTGGGAAATACATTTACATTACATTTACATTTATTCACTTAGCAGATGCTTTTATCCAAAGCGACTTACAAATGAGAAAGGTACAAGCAAAATACAACCCCAATTCCAAAAAAGTTGGGATGCTGTGTAAAATGTAAATAAAAACAGAATGCAATGATTTGCAAATCTCATAAACTCCCATGTTATTCACAATAGAAAATACAACAAATGTTTAAACTGAGTAAATGTACCATTTTAAGGGGAAAAAAGAAGGTAATTTTGAATTTGATGGCCGCAACACGTCTCAAAAAAGTTGGAAAAGGCTGGAAAAGTAAGTGTTACTAAAAAGAAACAGCTGGAGGTTAATTGGCAACAGGTCAGTAACATGATTGGGTATAAAAAGAGTGTCTTACAGAGACAGAGTCTGTCAGACGTAAAGATGGGCAGAGGTACGCCAATCTGCGAAAAACTGCGTCTACAATTTGTGGAACAATTTCAGAATAATGTTCCTCTATGTAAAATTGTGAAGACTATGAATATCATCTACAGTACATATCATCATCAAAAGATTCAGAGAATCTGGAGAAATCTCTGTGCGCAAGGGAAAAGGGTGAAAATCAATATTGCATGCCAGTGAACTCCGGGCCCTCAGGCGGCACTGCATTAAACGCAGGCATGATTCTGTAATGGAAATCACTGCATGGGCTCAGAAACACCTCCAGAACACACTGTCTGTGAACACAGTTTGCCGTGCCATCCACAAATAAATGCTGGTTAAAGCTCTATCATGCAAAGAAGAAGCCGTATGTGAACATGATCCAGAAACACCGCTGTCTTCTCTGGACCAAAGCTCATTTAAAATGGACTGAGGCAAAGTGGAAAACTGTTCTGTGGTCAGACGAATCGAAATTTGATAATCTTTTTGGAAACCATGGACGCCGCGTCCTCTAAACTAAAGAGGCGATGGATCATCCGGCTTTTCATCAGCGCTCAGTTCAAAAGCCTGCATCTCTGATGGTATGAGAGTGCATTAGTGCATATGGAATGGGCAGCTTGCACATCTGGAAAGGCAACATCAATGCTGAAAGGTATATACAGATTTTAGACTAACATATGCTTCCATCCAGATTGAATCCCATGTTTACATCTGAAAGACTCTGCCACTCTAAGATACTCTTTTTATACCCAATCATGTTACTGACCTGTTGCCAATTAACCTAATTAGCTGCAAAATGTTCCTCCAGCTGTTTCTTTTCAGTAACACTTACTTTTCCAGCCTTTTGTTGCCCCGTCCCAACTTTTGAGCCGTGTTGTGGCCATCAAATTCAAAATGACCTTATTTTTTTCTTAAAATGGGACATTTCCTCAGTTTAAACATTTGATATGTTTTCTACATTCTATTATGAATAACATATGGGTTTATGAGTTTTGTAAATCCTTGAACTCTGTTTATATTTATATTTTACACAGCATCCCAGCTTTTTTGGAATTGGGGTTGTAAACAGAATATATACAAGGTACTCACTTTCCCAGTCGTTCCGGAAGGCTGTGTCCCAGAAGTAATGACAGACCTCATGACCTGTAACCCCTTTAACGGCATGTGTGGCTTTGAGGGGGTCCAACACGACGCCGTTCTCCTCCACTTCTCTCCTGTACACCTGCAAAACACAGGAAAAAAAAACAAGAATTGTTACAATTGTTAGTTTTATATTATGTAGAATTTGCCTATGTGGTCCCACCCACTAGCTCTAAGTGTTCAGCAGTGCTCGATAAAAATAACAAAGCCCTTAACGGCTGACTCACCTTCAGCTCACCCTCCTCTGTAACAAGTTGCCAATTAGCATCTCCGCCTACATCTTGTAAAGAGTGGGTCATGTGACTGTGTATTATTTCTTCCACCTGTGCCAAAACAAACAGGTGTGCCAATCAGGTTAACACCGCACACCGCCAAAATAGACACTGAAAAATATGGCACGGGCCAAAGCTTAACCAAGATGGTTAAGCTTTGGATATTATGAATGGTAAACATGTACTGGTTTCGTCACAGTGTTCGGACAGCTGCTTGAGAAGAAAAAGCACTATTGTATTTGTTTTCTTTTTCTTTGGAATGATTTAGAATACTTATGGCCTAGTATCTAAAGAAGACCGACAGAATCTTTTGTTAACAGTGAGTCAATTCCTGCAGCTCTTTACTCCTTCAGTGATGCTACTGTAGATGGGAGTTGACAGATGATGGTAATAAAACACGTCTATAAACACTATAATACTGACAAGACACTATACCTGAGCACTGAGTCTGTGCACATCATCGGAAGCACTGACTAAGTCGAGAGAGGACACTGAGGAAGCATGACTAAGAGGCTGAACCGGGGGAGAAAGAGAAAGGGAGTAAAAAGTCACAGAGTAGAAACACCACAATGCACAGTGTAAAGACAGAGCTATCACCACAAATCAGGAAATTAGGAGCAGATGTAGACCCAGACATGATTGTTTTTAGTGTCTACCTAGTCTCTATCTACCACACCTGCAATTACCACAGACAAGAATATCCCTGTAGTGAGAAAGGAAAGATCAGTTTACACAAAATGTAATTATGACAAGTCCGAAGAGCAGTTGCTGGGAATGTTAATAAATCCTATTTAGCGTCTGAAGGGCAGTACTAAATCGGGGGGGGGGGCTTTGAATAAAATAATAATTTATACAGATCATCCTGTTCAAAAGTTTACACCCCCCTGGTTCTTAATGTATCGTGTTGCCTTCTTGAGCATCACTGAATGTTTGCACCTTATGTGATAGTCGTGTACGAGTCCCTCAGTCGTCCTCAGTGTCAATACATGGATCTCGACATCATATAGCCGCTTTTGGAAAGGGGTCAAATATGCAAATGCAGGAAAAGTAAACAATGTGCAGGACCTGCAGGATTTTTCTGAAGAACAGTGAGCAGTTTAACTGCTCAGAACAAACAAACGACTCGTGAACAACTGGCACAAAACATAAAAACAGTCGTGGATCATCCAGGTAATGACACGGTATTAAGAATCAAAAGGTATGTAAACTGTTGAACAGGGTAATTTATATACATTCAGCAATTATCTTGTCTTGTGGACTACATGTAAACATCGGTTAAGTGAAACAGCGTATTCAGGACAGTACTAAATAAAAAACATGGGATTTTTATGATCCCTCTTATTATGTTAACAGTATTAAGATTTAGCAGATTCTGCAAGGGGTAAGCAACATTTTGGGCACAAGTGTATGTCAAATAAACACATACTCATCATTTCAGAACGAGATTAGAGACTAAGTTACCAACAAAGTATACACAGATTAAAGTGAACACTGAATGGGGAAACCAGAACTACTGTTCATTTGACTGCTCCAGATTTGAAACACCGGATGAAACTACGGCAGAGACGAATGGATTTAATAACCGCTGTGTAGACAGGATGAGTAACAGTAAACCTTAAACAAACATTATTCAGCATTAGTTCTTTGTACTTTACATCGAACAGAGAAATTCTGGCGAAGTGAATGAATATGCATCATAATGTCAGAAACTCTTATTGTATGACACTATCTTCAATACTAAGCTCATTTAAGTCCCCTGAGGTTTTAAAAGATTCAGGTGAAACATTGTGTGAGTATGGTTCGGCAGAAAAGAACAAAGAAATAATGCGCTTTTGTGCATAAAGAACAGGACAGGCATGTTTGTGTGTTTAAGTACGTTTAAGTTTTCAGTCAGGTACCTTGTTGGTGTATTTGTGAGCATTAACAGAGGAGCTATGTGTAAATGGCCAAGTGGTCCTGCACTTCTCAGTCTGAAACAACAGAAGAAACAAAGGGACAGTTAAAATGTGAAATGTATGTGGAAAGCTTAAGAACCCGTTTGGCTGAGACATCTTTAAATACTGCACCTGTTTTACATTATGTTCCATTTACAGCAACACCTCACAGCTTCAGGGTCCTCAGTTCAATCCTGAGCTTGGGTTACTATCTGTCTGGTGTTTCTGTGCATGTTAACCAGCATGACCAGTGTGAAGCAGGTACTAATGACTAATGAATAATTTGGAATTTGATTGATTCATCTAGGTGAGGGTTATGGATCCAGTACCTATTCTTGGAACATGAGGTGGTCCATCATAGGGCACCAGGTACACACACATTTATACACTCAATCATACCTGGAGGACACCCAGATGGACACAGGGAGAACAAGCAAAACTCTTCAGAGACAGTAATCTATGCTCAGGATCTACTCGCAGCACCAAGGTGCCACCTATATTATACAATTACTAAGACATAATCTCTTTCACTGTGCAATAACGACTGGGTAGCCCATATACAAACCTATCCTCAAATGTACAGAAATTTAGGAATGTACTGTAGGAACTTCAACTTAAAATAAATAAATACATAGAATTTTAACTTGAAACTTGTTTAAAAGTTTTAACCTTACTTTTGGAGGGCTCTCTCACTTTGGTAATCCCATAGTTTTGTATTCAGAGTGTTTAACATTAGACGTATCCATATAAGCCATGCTGACAGGAGTTAGCTTAATTTACTCCACTATAAATAACATCACATTTGATACATGAACAAATGAAGATAATAAACGCATGTCTACTAGTGATGGTGCTGCCTAGCAGCCTAATTCAGCTTTGCAAAAAATTCATAAACACTATAAACATTCTATAAAAGGGCTTCAATTGTCTTTAACAGTCTAATTGGTTAAAAGGGCCCAAAAGCTAGTGTAAGCAATGCACCTTCTGAGCTCTGAATAATTGATTCCTACTATACTTAAAGCCTACCTGCTCCTCAATCTTGTCTTGCTTATCCAGAGCTGCTTCTACAGCATCAAAGAACTCATCTTCATTGATGAGACTATTTGGTCCCTCCTGAAAATCATGTGAGAACACTTAATCACGCATAATATCTGTCACCGTGTCCTCTTATTCTGTTTGCATTTTGAAACAAACATGGACGCAAGACACTGGAAGCACAAACAGTTTTGTTTATAGTTCAAAATCAGACCGACTTACTTCGTAGTCTGGTCCTCCGTAGTGAGGTTTCTTCTTCAGTTCTGTTACGGCTGACTTATAGGATTCTTCTACTCGCCTCCTCTGTTCTATTTCCTTACGAGAAAAGAGAAACATCATACTCTGATCATCTTAGACAATGAGCCAGACAATACAGTGAAAGTAGAATGAATCGGAAATCTTGGTGTCGGGGTGCACGGTGGCTTAGTGGTTAGCACGTTCACCTCACACCGCCAGGGTTGGGGGTTCGATTCCCGTGTGCGGAGTTTGCATATTCTCCCCGTGCTGCGGGGGTTTCCTCCGGGTACTCCGGTTTCCTCTCCCAGTCCAAAGACATGCATGGTAGGCTGACTGGCATGTACAAAGTGTCCGTAGTGTATGAATGGGTGTGTGAGCGTGTATGTGATTGACCCTGAAAAGGATAAGCGGTATAAAAGATGGATGGATCTTGGTGTCAGTAAGACCTGTGGAAGCCGATTAAAAACACATGATTATGATCATAAAATCTGGACGCCATAATAAAGGCCTATGAATAAATATTAAGCTCTTTACAATCTTCACTGATCACAGCAGATCAAGCATCACACATGAACACAAAAGCCCGTAGATCCCTGGCCTTCATGACAAGACCCGAGTGTTCTAACAGGTTCTACCTCCACTCTCCGGCTTCAGACAATAAAGGTCATGTAAATAAAGCAGGTTAAGCCTCACTGTTGATAAAAGTGTATCTGAGGTTGGGTATGGCCTCCTTGTGTCCCAGATACAAAGAACCCCAAATACCAATAACCTCCACCAAGACCCAAAAGAACAGGAGAAGAAAAAGGGGGATGATTTGACTTGAAAGAAGTCTTATAAAAATGTTTTGTTGGAGTCACTATACACAAACACTCTTTCATTTGACAGTTTCAATGTAATTATAGGATGTAGTAGGTTAGCTCAGTCCTTCTTACTCAACTGGAGCTACACAAGCCTCACACCTGCTTGTACTCCATTGTAAAAGAAAACAAACAAACATTTACATCTTGTTTAAATCACACCTCTAAGGAGTGCCACAGTATGCCACGTAAGTCACCTAACCAAACAATATTCTGCCTGAAATAAAAATGCCACCTCAGACCTGTGAAAAATATTAAAATGGACTTACTGAACTGACAAAACCATTAAAAAAAGAAAGAAAGAAAAAAAGAACAAGAACAATACACAAAAATGTGCAAGTGTAATGCTCTGACACGGTACAGAAAAGCTGAAGACATATTGGAGTTGTTTTACTATAATTAACTAAAAGTTTGGAGATAAGTAGAACAAAGCGACTACACATACTGTCCAGAGGCAGAAAACAGAGCAGAGAACAGGTAACCTACTGCACAGAAGCTGCTCTGCGTACACAGAGGAATCCAATTCTGTCCGGATTCGGTTGCCCAGAGCGGCCAGGGTTTTAGTGAGGATAAACTGGTTGACATATTAAGGAGTATCCATACAGTGCACAGGCTGGTGTACTGGAGTCACAAGTTAAAAGATCGGCAGGTTGTCTTCCGACTGCAGGTCTCTTTTCAACTGGTATACACGCACAGATCCACGCCCCTTTACTTTGCTCGTGCTTCAAATGGAATGGAATTTAAATACTTCCTGACTTGCGATGATTTCCAGCTGGACAAGAACTGGTTGGGCAAGTCTGAACTTCACGAAGAGACGTTACAGAAGTGTAACACGGCTCTATGGAGAAGCACTCGGATAAATTGGCACCGATTTCAAAGAATGCAGCCCCACGTTGTTATCGGTGGTGTGGGTTTGCTTAACTTGAGTCAACGTCTTATTTAATAGAACATAACAGATCAAAAATATTAGTCGTAATTGTAGACATCATGCAAAGACAGCCTGATGGTGTTAATGTGTCCACACCTAGGAATGTAAAAGCTTCTTCATTTTTTATTTCCTGTATTCCTTGTACAAGGTCTACTTTTAGCAATATGTTAGACTCAACGTAGCTTGTAGTGCTTAAATACAGTAGGATTCCATTCACCCGCTCGGGCTTTCCACAGAGGTGCGAAAATAGTAATGATCTGCTGACTGGTGAGAAGTCATCCAAACAATTGCAACCCCACAGACTAGAAGACTAGAACGCTTTCTGAAATGTTAATAGAAATTCACAGCTGACAGTTTCAGTTATCTCAATTCATTTATCTCAACTACAGTGGAACGGCTAGTTACGTACAAGGAATGTTAACACGGTTTTAACGTAATATGAATGCACTGACATTATATGGGAAAAATGTAAGAAAATCCTAGCAGGCAGAGAGGACAAACAGAATTTTACTACAAACAAATTTTTACCACAACTTTGTGTAACTACGAGGACAAGGCGGCTGTTTTATTTACTTTCAGATATGGATTTCACTGGATTTACTTTCTGCCCAGCACATTTTATTTGCGTTTGGCCTTACCACTGCTTTCTCTGAAAAAGTAGAAAAGCATAGTTCTCAGGTGTCTCCAGGATTGCTGTAGCAAGACGACTGAGATTGAAAGCACTAACGCTAAACTTAGTTTGTGTTGGAACAAATCGTCATCTACACTGCATGTGTGGAACATTCTCTATTGATTGTGTAAACAAAACACAATCTTTGCCTCCAAAATCCAATCTAGACAATACAACCATTGGATTGAATTTACTTAGTAGACATACTTTATCCAGTCGCTTCTGCCAGTTCTCCTCATGTTTGACCATGATCTCAATGCAGTGGGACATTGTAGAGAGTATGCCTTCTGTGGTGGCTTTAAAAGTGATGGCTTCACCTTTGAAATCAATGCCAGTGGGACCTCTGGAGCTGGCCACAGAGAATACTAAAGCAAGAACAGAGACACAACAGTCTTTTTTACATGTCCACTTTTCCACAGAACAGTAAGACACACACTACCGGTCAAAAGTTTGTGGACACTCGACCGAAATGTTTCTCATGATGTTAAAAACCTTTTGATCTGAAGGTGTAAGATTAAATGTTTGAAATTGTGGCAACATATTCATTTCTTTTATTAGAAAACTAACATTCTATTTACAAATATATATATATATATATATATATATATATATATATATATATATATATATATATATATATATATATATATATATATATATATATAATTATATATATATAAAAATATATATATTTTAAACGGATGACTTGGAGCGAAATATTCGGAAAAGCAGCCAGTAAGAGTCCAGCATAAGTGGGAACTCCTTTTATACTGTTTAAAAAGCATCTCGGGGAATTCCTCAAGAAATCGGTTGAGAGAATGCCAAGAATACATTTCTGGAAATTCTAGGCAAAAAGGGTGTCTACTTTGAAGATGCTAAAATATTAAATTATTTTGGATTTTTTTTTTTATCACAACATAAGTTTTGATGACTTTATAATTACTCTAAAACGTGGAGGGAAACCCCCCCCCAAAAAACCAATGAGTGTTTCTAAACTTTTGACTGGTAATGTATATTAAATATTATATATGTTAAATGGTAAATAGTCTGCACTTATATAGCACTTTTTTAACCTTAGCGGTTCTACAAAGCGCTTTACACTGTGTCTCATTCACCCATTCACACACACACACACACACACACACACACACACACACACACACACACACACACACACACACACACACACACTCACACACACACCAATGGTAGCAGAGCTGCCATTCAAGGCGCTAACTTGCCATCGGGAGCAACTTGGGGTTCAGTGTCTTGCCCAAGGACACCCCGGCATGTGGAGTCACGTGGGCCGGGAATCGAACCGCCAACCCTACGATTAGTGGACGACCCACTCTACCACCTGAGCCACAGCCGCCTCAAATATATAATTAGGTACTTATATATAAATAGATATAATTATAAATAATTAATATATTTTCAATATATTTAAAACTATTATGTGTTACTTCATGAATAGTTTGAGGTGCAGTGTGATTTGAAGCTAGTGTGGAATGATTAACCAAGGTAGCTAAATATAGCCAGGTTTCCATCTGTTTTCCCCAAGTGTTTTTTTTGGGGAAAATGTTTTAAAGATTTGAAATGTTTGCCGATGTAGTATAATGTTATCCAAACAACAAAACCATAGCCAATATGTGATATGTTGTGAGAAACTACCAGGGAAATGATTTTCCCAGGAAAAACGCTGCATTTATGCTTTTTTTTTTTTTTTTAATGCAACATAATCTAATACATGACTCGACTACAAGAGACCAACTAGACAAACAGGACACTGGTGCTGTGCTAAAATCCCCCCCGCCTCATCCTGCCACCACTTTCCCAACAACTCTCCTGACTTATTAATTATTAATTCAATTATTCCGTTTTATTCCCATCATTTATTGTCTACAAACAAAACGTTATCGATTTAAATTGTTATAGAGAGTGCAAAAGGTGTAATATGCACATAATATAGTATAATATAATTCTGCTTGAATTCTCCAAGTTTTAAGTCATAAGCTTGTATAAGGCTATAATATGTCGTCAACAATTTACAAGGAACATGGTTTCAATTTACGCTGCACGACACTGGCATTGCTGCGTGGCTAGATTAAGAACGAGGAAGATTAAGAAGCTGACAGGAATCTTTCGTAGCTTAATTACAGAAAATAACACAGCCTCTTTATCTGATGGATGGCAAAGTACAGCACATTAAAAGGGCAGCGTCTTGTAATTTCATGTGACAAAGTGGCGTCTTCTTAGGGATGATGTTGAATGTGGATACTCGCTGAGACAGGAGAACTATATTCTAATGAAACGGTCTGATAATCAGTTCGATGTAGATACGGGGTCTGTATGTTCGGACTGTTCTTTTTTATTTTTATTTTAACTGTATCCTGCATAAGGTGTCTAGGGGGAAATTGACGATATACATGAAGGTCTTGATGGAAATGTATGAAACACGACAGCTCTTGCAGAAAGTGGCATCATTACATAAAGTGCCTAAAATCTTTTTAAATCGCAAAAACAGCTATATGATGGAAACGAGGGAGCAGCAGAAAATGCTGCAAACATTTATAAGCATGGTTTCATTTTAGTGTTTGTTTCATACGCATAAAGTGGATGGAAACAAATCATATATTTGTAGCTCAACTGACTTGCCTCTGCAGGACTTACAAGAATACCTCCCTGCGGCTATAGCTATTTTATTCTATTCTGTCTTAAGCCATTCCAGTTACTTTAAATTGCTATGCACGGTAGTCAAGTATTCTGCTTTAAATAATAAAACAAAAATGGAGAAGATATGCAATCATACTTACAATTCTCTTTGCTGCTGTTGTTGTTGAAGAGGTAGTCTCCATCTGGCCGTAAGGTGGAAAAATCATCTTCGTCATCCTCCATTACTGTATGACAAACAGAGCACAAACACGCATTAACTAGCTATTACAGCTCTACTATTACTTAACCACAAATAAAAGAAAATAGCTATATTTAATTACTGAATACGTAGATAATAAACAGACTGACAGCAAAAATTCTCTCAGAACATGGCCACTTTGCCACACTGTTCTCACTTGCTGACTCTAATTACATGGTGTTTGTATTCATCAGTGCTCATCAGTCTACTAAAGTATTCTCCTTCAGGGGAATTCTCTGCAACACTAAACTCACATTTGGAGGGAAGTTTCAAATATTATTTCTACACTGAGTACAGATGCATTATGCTTGTGTTTAGATTTCTTTGCAATCGAAAATGCTGACACTGGAAATGTAAGCGGGACACAAGACTAGTTAAACTGGAAATTCTTTCCAGAATGCAACAAGCTTCAGATTGTGGTCAAACGACAGAACAGTAAGTCTATGCATACCATAATACAACTCACAAAAAAAAAAAAAAAAGCATTGCTTATCTCGGTGAACTGGTAATTTGAGACATCGCACACTTTACAGTTCGATTCGTTCAGCCACTTAAATAATATTCTGCACTCGAGGATGATTTATACACGACGGTTGACTATTGTGTGTGTGTGCAAAGCAGCAGCAATGTTCATTTACTCGTTTGTGTTCTTATGTCCATCTGGATGATGTACATAAATACACTTACAGATCTACTAGATGGCATGTCAGATCCAAAACATGCCTGTCTGACTGGTTTCCAAACTGAACTGTATGTATATATATTAACTAACATCTCACCTTTGTCCCTGAAGAACTCATCTCTGAAATCTCCACTTGCACAGCTGTCAAAGTAGTGCTGCAGTGTGTCCACTTGTCTGCACAGAATGTCCCGGAAAGTCTCCATCTCTGCCAGCTTCTCTCTGAGACTGTTGCCTTTCTGCACAGTCACCAACAATAAATGACGACACATATCAATCAAAGGAACATGTTTATGCAGTGAAAATATATTTAGAGTTCTCAGTCCTGTAAACTATAAATGTTTCGTCAAAGTCTCTGATTTCTGTCTTCATTTCAAGCAAGTACACGCTCTACACAATCCATTTGTTTTGCTGCTAATGATGGCTCATAGTGAGCAGTTGTGATAAAAGTACTAGTATTTAGCATAGTATAGTTTATCAAGCATAGGACTTTGTTTTTATAGCAGGTGACAGCATTATATTACATCCTGTACCCATCCACATATCTCCAGTCAGTAGACTAGCTAAAGGTAAGCAACAGTATTCTATGACTATCGAGGAGAGCCTTTTTTTTTTACCTTAAAGGAAGATGTGGAGGTGGTTGAGAGGCCACTTGTAGCAGAAGTGAGGGACAGCATGGATCCATGGTGCCGCAGACTGCTCTCTGAACCATAGCCTGATTCAGCCTGCACACACACACGCACGCACACAGACAGACACACACAATCATACAGTGACCATCAAAATTCTTCAACCCCGATTGACAATCAGGTTTATTGACAAAATGTACAGACTTTCAGCTGTTTGCAAATCCAACAAAAGCAATTGAAATAGTTCAACACAACGAATGCTTCGAGTGGTTTCCACAAATTCAACTGAAAAAGCAACTTATAATGATTTCTCCAGTCTCAAAATTATTCAACCCCTTCACGGCAAGCATCTTTAGTACTTCATAGAGCTCCTTTTTGCTGTTATGACCTGCTGCACACGATGATGCAGAGCTCCTGGCAGCGTTCCTGAAGAAACGGCTGAAAGTCTGTACATTTTGACAATAAAACTGATTTGCAACCGAGGTTGAATGATTTTGATTGCAACTGTAAGATGTTGGGTGACTTAAATTTTCTTCTTATATGAAGTGTATAGAATTATGAACTTGATTTTAGTCATTATTATAAACACTAGAAATATTCAAATAAAACTATGTATGCAGGAAAGTAAAATCCACTCAATTCTGCTAAAATGTAAACTTCTTATTAACATTTAAACGGTCCTATATAGCACATGACTACAGCTGGGCGGTCAACATGCCTGTTATGCTCCACTTCCTGCCTCTTAACACCAGCTAATAGACTGGATACTTCTTATTAAGAGAGAAAGAGAGGGGTGCCAAGTGAAAAGATGTCTCTTGCTTAAATTATAGCCTTAAGGTTTCAAATTGTGCTTTGGTGGGGGGTCATCAAATACTGGCCCATTAGCGACATCGGTTCTGCATGTAAAGGTGGAGTGGACAAGCGAGACTGCATTTGGGATAAAAGCACAGCCTTGATTAATGAGTGCACACATTCCTATTTTATCTTTGAGAAAGTCAAGCATATCTTTACCAAATCTATTTTTATACAGCCATTTTAAAAACTATTTTAAGGTTCAAACGGCACTGGGGCCTTACATCTAAGTAGCAACCACTAAGCATTTCACAGTGGGGTTTTTTGTGTTTGTTGTGGGCAAAAATGTATGATTTTTGTATGATTTTTGCTGAGGCTATTTTAAAAAATTTGTGACACAATTTGGGGAGTTTTTTTGTGCTTTTTTTTCCAGAAAACAACTTGAACTGCCGAAATCGCAATTTCACAGTGATGTTTGTTGGTAAATGAGACCTTTAAGTTGTACTCAAGTCGAAGGGGGCTTTGGCCGAGTGTGTGTTGTGATGACGTCACATGACATGTCTTTGGCCCCAAATCTGAGGAAAATCTGCAGTAATTTTGAAAATATTGAAATATAGCTCCTCCGATGATTTGCTTGATTTGGAGTTCATTTCTGCGATCGCAAAATCATGGAGGGACTAGCAAAGCCTTAACTGAAATTGGAATTATTAAAAGAACATGAGTCATTATTTGACAAGACACGTGGTAAAGTGCTGTAGTAGTATAAAAAGCATGATAAAAGACCGAAATGAGACGGTCTTTTAAGGACACGCTTCTCTCCGGTCCACCAGCAGAACGTGAGTTCGATCATAGCCTAGTTGGAAAGTGAATGGCCAGAAGCTTACGAACTAATAAAACTTAACAGTTGCACCAAGAGACGCTTTCAACATAGCCTTATAAAATATAATACAAAATTTACACCTACATCCAAGTAAGTAAAACATTTACCATAAATAAAAAGAAAGTGGATAAACTAATAGCCAACCCGGGATTATATACAGCACTGACAAAGGTGTAAATAAGACTCTTTTTTTTTTTTTTTTTTTTTTTTTTTAAATCAATTATGTCACTGTATACCTTTTCAGAAATCATTGCAATGGCAGACATACAGAGTGCTAGAGCAGATAAATGTATTTTGAATGAAATGAATCTGATAAAAACAACCTGTCTGGAATAAGTTGAATATATTCAGTTCAACTATGATCAAAAATATTGCTAAAATATACAAAACAAGAACAGCCATAAGGGTAAAATTGTGTGCACAAAGACAGTGAGCCTCTACAGTCGAGGTAGAAGAGTTCATGGATGGGAAGAAGGTGAACAAGCAAGCGGATTGAAGCAACGTGCATGCAAACATGCCTCCTTAAAGCCACCAAGGTTTCTGAAAGCAGCCTTTATAATTCTATATACAGTAACATGCCTTTGCACTGGAAATAAAAAAAAAAAGAATTCTGGGATTTCAACAGTTTTTTCTTTTCCTCCCCACAATAATAATGCGATTTAATCTAGCTGCAATTAACTGAAAAGCAATAACATAACACACAACCTAAATCTATTGCTACTTTAAAGGAACTGTAGCAGATGGAAAGCAAACGCACTCAGTCAGCATACATGCAAACATGCGATCAGGTTTATGCCCACCATTCGTCCGTTCCAGCAGCCAAAGCAGAAGAGCGTGCTGCTACAGTCCTGGCTGGCTGGCCTGAGCATGGCCCCTCAGTGCTCTGCACAGACACTCCCAGTGTTTCCTAATAGCCTCTCTGTGGACACGTGGTGGAGAAGGGCGAGAAAGAGATGGCAAATGGTGCTTCTTTCCTCTCGAGTGTTGTAAAAGCAGCAGAAAAGCAGTGCAGGAAATAAAGGCAGCTGATCTTGTAGCACATGAAGCATGGAAGGCATTATGTGTGTGTGTGTGAGAAGCATGAAGAGGGAGGGGATGTGGGAGAACGAGAGAGAATACACATGTACACACACATGCCTGCACACACACACACACACACACACACACACACAGTCGGTCAGTAGCATCCATCCCTGCGGCAGCACAGTGGAGACAAAGAGGTGTGTGTGGGCGAGGTGAGCGAGGGCTAGAGAGACAGAGACATAGCGTGCACACCGGTTGAGTGTTGAGCGCTTGCAGAACCTCTCATTCGCTTGCTGATTGCAACTCCACTGGATTTAGTACTGTACGTACCCCTTCAGGATGCTCATGTATTATTCACGTAGAATGCATTGTTGTAGCAGAAAAATAAAGCCCGTCATCTGCAGACTAAACCCCCTCCCCCCACCCCACCCCACACACATGGACAAATTTTGGTTGCCTGGAAACCTAATTGACTAGACAAAGAAGAGGAAGACGCCTTTATTTGTCACATATACACATTACAGCACAGCAGTTGAGATCAGAGCAGCACCCCTGGAGCAGAGTGGGTTGAGGGCCTTGCCCAGATGCCCAACGGTGGTGCAGGGGCTTGAATCAGAAGACCTTCTGATCAGTAACCCAGAGCCTTAACCACTGAGCCACCACTGCCCCAGCTAGTTATGCAGTTAAGAGCATTAATATAGACATAATCCTTATCCTCTGTAGTTTTTCTATGGAGCACTTGAATTACTGGAAGGCAGATTCAATATTAAATTAGATAATATTGAACTTAACAGCTTCAGTCTTGTGTTACACTGCACTTTTGCTATTTAAAGCTTGAGACTCTTTAGTAGCCTTCTTAACATCTCAAAATGTTAAGACATGAACGTCGAAACAGATCCACTCGACTGTGATTTGTGGACTGATTAGTAAATCTAATTCATTTTTCGTTTTAGTCACGAGTGATCAAATCAGCAGTTATTTGTAGCACATGTGGTAAATCCAAAAAAAATAAAATGAAAATTGTTCATCTTTTTTTTTTTTTTGCATTGGCATGGTGATAATCAAACTGCCACTTTCTACCAGCAGAGTGCGCTGCAACAAGAACTTCTTGTGCAGTGCCTTCCCACACACACACACACACCCACATCCCCCCCCCCCCCCCCCCCCCCCCACGTCAGATAATGACACAAAGGCACAACTCATCCCTATTTAACCACAAAACTAAAGGAGTCATGTCATGGTTTTTAATGTTTTCCTTTTGTTTTGGGCGTGTAATGTATCTGTTTGTGTAGGTACAAGATCTGCAAAGTCACAAATCTCATAGTCTCCCCCGAAGGGATGCATTTTATCTAATAGAGGACACTGCTCCACACCTGCCAAAACACGCCGTTCGAAGTCCAGATGTTACTTCCGCAAACGTCTATGTCACAGCATGCACTATTAGCATAATCCCGCCCAAAGGCAGGCGCGAAGAAAGAAGGCGAGGCTTCGGTGAATTCAGGCGCCACGTCGCAGAGCCGCTGGGTGTGTCAGTGCGAAATCAAATCCCCTTCCGAAAACGGAGGAAATCGGGGATCAGTGGTCACTGTTTATTTATATAAACGCTGTTCCTGGGCAGTACGACCCAAACGTTTACTTGTGCACAGCGCATTTTACGGAGAACGGCTTCCTGAACCTGGGAGAGTACAAAGCAGGCTATACATGAAGACTATTCCTGGAAAGTGGGGCGATTCCCACTTTGCTCAGACTTTCAGACGTTCTGAATCAGAACCTGTACATGTGTTTGATTATTTGATGAAGTATCTACTATTGACTGTTCAAATGTGGAGTTTTGTGTTGTGGCTCAGGGCTCAGTTGTAGGCCTCTGCTAACGTGCTAGCCAAAGTTTGCGAAGGTGCCTCAGAATTGAAAGTGTTTGTTTGTACGTGGGCTGACAAACGTTGCTTGTAGCTGCTGTTGTGATTGTATCTTGAAACGGTTTACATCAATCGGATCACAAGGATCTTAGCTTTCTAAAGCTATACTGCATGAGTACTAGGGATGGGCGATATCTTATCGTTAGCGATATAGCGGTAGAAATTCTCCCCACAATATGAATCAGTCTTCCCGTGATGATAACGATAAAAGCCTAGCTGATGACGTATTTCTGAGAGCGACGGTCTGCGACCCATTCGCAGCTCACATGCAGAGCGAAAACAAGTACTGCGGAAGCGTGAGGAGGTGTTTATCGCTAAACAAGGAGCTACATTTATAATCTGGAACTGGTTTGGTTACAGAAAATCAGGTGTGCGGCAAACGACCATAATATGCAAAGTCTGCCAAAAAAACCGTGGTTACAACGGAGGAGACAAGAGTCAAGCAGGCCTAAAGTTAAAAAAATTCCTACTCGGACGAAAATAGTCGGCGCACTTGCTCGACGTGTTGCCATTCCAAACTGTCGAGAAGGAAGGATTCGAGCGAACGATCCATAAACTGGACGCACGATATAACACGGAAGTATTTCTCCGGAACGGCCCTGTCCGCGCTGTATGAAGAGTGCCGTGGTAGCTTACAAATAACTCTGTCTACGGTGGAGTTTTACGCCTTGACTACAGACATGTGGAGTAGCCGAGCGACTGAGCCATACATTAGCCTCACGGTCCACTACATAACGAGTGACTGTTGCGTCCAGACAAGTTCGTTTCCAGATGACCACACGGGTGAAAACACTGCAGGTGGCTTGAAGCGGTTTCTTCAAGAATGGGCTTTAGATGAGGAGAAACAGGTGTGCCGGACAACAGACAGTGGAGCTAATATAGTAAAAGCAGTCAGTCTGAACATGTAGACAAGACTGTCTTGCTTTGGCCATTGTCTACACATTGCTATTGGTAAGCTTACTCTTTCTCTCTTGGTGTCGGTGTATTTTATGCATGCACATTGAGCAAACATGAGCTTAATCTTTACTGTATTTAAAAATGCTTTTCTTACTTAGTATTTTGGTCTCGTTTCCAGTCCAAATATCTAAAAATTCTTAAATCAAGAAGCATAAAGTAGATAAGTAACTAGTACTGGCACTAGTAACTAGTGCTTTGCACTATTTTGTAACCTAACTGAAGACATAGTTGGGATTGTTACTTTTTGATACAACGTTTGCACTATTTTTACAATTTGTTCAACTTACACTACCTAATTGGCAGCATGTTCCACATACGTCTTTTACTTTTGTAATTTTCTAACCTGACTGAAGACATGGTTGGGATTGTTACTTTTGCTGTTTGCACTATTTTTGCCACTGTTTGCACCATGAGAGTATGAATAGATACAGAATCGGTGTTTACATTTCTAACTTGTAATTGATTTGAATTATTAATGTGTGATATTTTTCAGTACAGTTGCACTATATAAACAGTATCTGCACTTTTACAGAAGGAAAGTTTATCTGCAACTTCTCCATTTCTGCAAGGCCTGGTGTTTGGATTTTTACTGCTTTTTTAAAAAATTCTTTTATGTAATTGTAAGGTATATTTTAGGAGCCTATATGATGATGGGTAAGTTTGACTTTTGGCTCAGCGTTTGTGTTTCTTAGGCCCTCAAGACTGCATGCAGCAATCACTTGTAGCCAAAAACAGTGGTGAATGGGACTATATTTATATCGTCACTGTTATCACAATAAATACCAGGAAATACCGTGATATAGTTTTAAGTCCATATCGCCCATCCGTAATGAGCACTTATGTACACACAGGAGCTGTGTACACAGCACTTAATGTGTCGGAATTTACATCATATCTGAAAGGTAAGAGAGTTACAGAATAAAAATTTTACCAATGTGAAATGTTCTGCTCAAGTCGTGTTTGCAAAGTTGGTTCCGCTTGATCATCTGCATTTTCTGAATCGGACTCAAACTGATACAGTAAAATCGACGACATGTTGCTTAGGAGCTTAGAATTGCTTTAGAAACCTTGGAGGCTGAAGCTAAGGCAAGGGGCGTTACATTTCCGACACACGCTTGAGGTTTTCGGCCAATCACGACGCAACGGGTCAGGTGGCCAATCAGAGCACGCTGGGCTTTTCGGAAGGAGGGGCTTTGGTGAAATCGGAGCGTTTCAGGCAGCCTGGGAATACAGGTGCTGCAATAATGTACAGATTGTGACAAATTCCTTTTTTGAACATTAAAGCATGTTAACCTATTCTGTGACACCCAATAAACAAAATGATGAACATTAAAAAAAAAATGTTTTTAAAACATCACATTTTTATGTAATATTTAAATTTATGATATGACCACTTTAATAGACGAGGATCAAAACTGCTTACAACAAATTGGGTCCCTTCCAAACCAAGAAAGGAAAGACACACTCCTCCTCTACAGAAAAGTGTGCACGATCCAAATTAGATTTCTTTTAAAATGTGGTAATATTTCATTTTGAGATCCAAGACATGATGAGGACTAAGAGTCAGAGCATGTGGGACTTATTAGTAAAACTATCACACGCTTGTGTTTTATAGAGCGTAAAAATGAAAAAAAATTGAGAATGCCGTCATCTCAAGAACACACACTCTCACACACACTCTCACACACACTCTCACACACACTCTCACACACACTCTCACACACACTCTCACACACACTCTCACACACACTCTCACACACACTCTCACACACAAACAAACAGGACCAAGACAAGAGGTGTGTTAAAAGGACAGGCCCACTGAACCTTCACAGAAATCTGTTATGTTCTACAGGGAGTGGGATGACAAGACACCACACTCCTGTCTCAGAACCGGGACTAACAACAGATTCAGTCTGATGTTTCTGAGAACCACTGCCAGGTTTTTAGACTAAAAACCAACTTGTCTAACCAGTTTCTTATAATGGAGAATGTTAAGTCGGTATCCTGTGACGTCAAAGTCCTTCACGCATTATTAAAGACTTGTCAGTACATTTCCTGCACAAATCATTGTTAAAGAATAATTTTGGGAAATAAACTTCCAAATAACACATGGTGCAAAAACCACCTCCTTTTACTCTGCTTTGAGGAACTCACTAACCCATAGTGACATATATAACAAAATATAATCTGTACTTCACTGTCAGCAAAATATAAAACTAAAATTAACATAGAAAACAGGATAACTCTCACAGATCATATGCCTTATTATACTGTAAATGAATAAAAAGTCCAGCACACCGAGTATTAGTGCATCATCAATATACGAAAGTAAAACTCACTTGATGCTTATTACATAAAGGACATCCAGGATGCACTGCATCACGATAACAAAAGCTGGAACGAGTCCATAAACCGTCGCAGGAATTCGTAATCTTGTTCCGTGATCTACTTTTAGATCCGTATGATTGCAATCCATCTAGATTATTTTGTGAAAATAAATTGGCCACTGCTTAGACCGGAAACATTTATAAGTTCTCTCATTACATACAACCAAACAACAGCCAGGACACTATGAGGGCAATGTGGTAAATTAATTACGTAAGTAAAACATATAAAATCTAAAATCACGACTACATAACAACTCTATTTACTTGTTTTCGTAACCAGTTTGCACGTCTGAAGTTTGAGGGATGTAGATATCTCGACAGCTCTGGCACGTTTTATAAAATCTGGATTGTTTTCCACTTTTCGTTTTAGTTTAGAAGAATTTCTTTAAGCTGTCCTATTTCGGGTTTCATTTGTTCCGTGGGCAGAGCAGTTATCACGGTATCTATAGTACGCACAAAACTCGTATCATGGAGCGACGTTAAGCCTTTACTCATCAAGTCAAAACTCAAGGGCGTTGTTGAACTGTTTTTTGACCTTGTGCTTGTGTGTGATTGTGTAAACTAGAAACAGTTATAACGTCCTATGGAAACCTGTGGATCATATCTTACTTTACAAGCACACATTTACATAGCTCAAGACTGAAATGTGCAGTGCAATAAATGTTTGCGAGTGGAAAAAAGAAAAAAACAACAGTATAATTTTATTATGTAGATATAAAGGATTCTCGGGATGCCTGGCTTTAGTGCAGCGTTGGGGAAGCAACAGAAAAACGTGCCCCATGACATTTCTAGTGTCTGTGTGGTTTGCAAGACTCATTTACACTCAAGAATACTAAGACAGGTTCTGCTAACCTATAAATGACTAACTTTCATTCAAATAGAAGGAAGTCACAGACAATTAAAACACAGTGAAGTTTACCTTGTGGAGTTCAATGGTATCGATCCACTGGTGCCGGAGTTCGGGATCTTCAGCCCGTAGGTACCAAATGTTATCATTTACACTGATGTCGAAGCGGCACACGTCAAACTCATGAGGCTGTGCGCACAGACAAAAAAAGATTAAATCGACGTATGTTTCAACCACGGAACTTAAAACGCACACCTCACATGTCAGGATTCAGACACACAAATGGTGAAGAAAATGATCACAGCACACTTATACTCCCATCATTGTCGTACAAATGCATACAAACAATACAGAACCCCCGACCCCCTTTACTGATTCTTCCTTACTCACAATTTGTCCAGTTTAAAATATTGTAATAAATGATGTAATCATCCAGAACTGATAGCTGATAGCGTGCTGGTCAAAACGGTCTAGAAGTTTACTGTGTCACACTGTATCATGTGATGCCAACAAAATACTTGTTTTTTCCATGGCAGACTGTACAATCAGTTATATTCACGGTAAACCGCAGCTCTGTCGAATGCTCGAATCTGATTGGTCCGAAGTTAGCATTATTTTCATAGAACAGCACAGGAAGCTCCGGCTGTAACACGGACGATAAGTCAACGTTAATGCGCTCGTTCTAATACGTTATTGTTTCTATAGTAACAGTTCGTACACAGGGACTCCAAATAATCCAAGAACGGTCATAAAAACTAAATGAATTCATTAATGCTAACAAATACAGATTTTAAAAATGCTTGTTTAAGAGAGTAATTCTGATCATGATTGATGTGGTGAGCATGTATAGCGCTTTGTGTGTGTGTGTGTGTGTGAGTGTGCGTGAGCGAGCGGGCTGGTGAAGAATGACTGTTTATTGCAGCTTTAACATCATTTAAAACAGGAACTTGCCCTCCCATTAAATCTAACAAATAAACCGGTAAAATCTGCAGAGAGTCATTTATTAATAATTTAAACATTATAATCATTGGCAATTTGTTATGGTATACGTGGAATAACATACTCCTGGCCGTGCTGTTATAAGTAATTAATGCACTTCACTCGCAATGAGAGAGTGCTCCTCACAGCAGCGTTCACATTCCGGTGTTTTAGTCCAAAATTTCCAGCGCTGCCAGAACCTATTAGTTGGGGGTTTTGTGGTCACGAAGGCGCTATATTTGTCCGCCAGTTTAGTAATCCTGTCATGATTTGCTTTTTTTTTTTTTTTAACCATGACAGCATTACTGTGATGCAAATCATACAGTCTGAAGCAGCTTTTATAACATTTTTGGCCACGTCTCTGACTGATTTATTCTGACACTTGAGCTCTTCACTGTTGAAACAGCAGCAAGTTTTCCTCTCATCGTTTCACTTCAGCTTCAGTGTTTAATTCCCAAACTAAAGTGAGTCAAACCGCACCAAGTTCCAATTACTTCCAAACTAAAATGCATGCAAGGCCTTCTCCACAGTATCTACAAGAAACAGACACGTGCTTCGAGTGGTGTTTTGACTCGTTCGGCACTCTCCCGCAGAGCGCTGTTCTGCTTTCACTGCTTTTGTCTGCTAATCTGATAAAGATTCCAGTCTGGGATGGAATAACATCAGCACGCTGCATACTTGCCTGCTTACTGAGGGCCATTTCAGCTGGGACTGTCATCCGCATGCTGAAAAATTACCACATGGCTCTTGCATCATTTCTAACGCATACGTGCTTTGGAAAGACGGCATGTGTCACAACTCGGCATCTGTTTCTAATTAAGAAACATGACTAAAGGCCGATCAAAACGTTATACAGCGGTTGTATTGAAAACAACTAAATGCAAAGTGAATACAACAGCTGACAGGATAAAACATTAGAGAGCTATGTGATGTGTGAGGTCTATCTGGACTGAGCTAATAAAAAGTAAAGCAGGTGAAAATGCAACTTCTGGACTGGAAAAGCTGCACTAAAATCTGCTCTGCATGACTGTTTCCGCATACTTGAGGCTCTATAACAAAAGATCTGTGTAAGAACTCGGCCGCCCTGAGGATTTAGAGACAGGCAACAAGCTGTGCTTGTTCAAACACGACCATGGAGTACACTCCCGTCTTTCACGGCTTCTCTACACTCCCTGATTCTTTGTCATATTAATACAAACTTTCTGAATTGAAAAGTACAGCGTAATCGTATATTAACCAGCTACGACTTTTTAGCGATGTTTTTAAAGTTTTGCTATTCTAGTTGTTTTGTCTTTGGAATAACTGTTTAAGTCTTAAATGTTTCGCCAATCATTATTACATACTTGGGTGGTTAGGAGTCTATATCTAGCACGGATGGATCTCTAAACTGCCCCGATAGTATAAAACGGTCATAATATTTTATTAACGATAAATATGCTAATAAAATACAGCATATTTCGTTTCATTTTGGCATTTTATTTGTCATCGAACAGATTGAATTTAAAATTATGCACTAAAAATTCATGCTCTAAAATAGTGAAAGTATCGTAGCATTTTCAGTCAAACGTTTCAGTCACCATAACAATATTCAAATCTTTAGAAAATTTCATATTTTCATAATTAAAGGCATGTATAATTTTCATGGATGATATGTGGCAAACATGGCACATTCTGGCTCGTAATCGGGATCCGGATCGTTCGATGCGTTACTCTCAGTAGGCTATACGTAATCATCAAAATCATGATTTTGTTCGCGGACAGCTTCATCGTCAGACCCACGAGATGAAAAACACGATGACGAGGTGAAATTGCTGGACAGACTAAAGGACTAATGCGCTGCTGCATTGCTCTCTTTATGTAGAGATGAAGCGAGGGCTAAATCCAACTGGCTGTTGAATAGCACGACGGAAACCATTAGCCAAAGTTAAATATAACAACAGTTCGATTACAACATTTCAGCTCTAAAAAAACAAAGCTAAAAGAAACACCATTGTAGGTCACATGTTATAAAGATTAACATGCCAGTGGTTCAGGGCGCATTATTCTTTTAAAGATTTTTGGATATGGTGATGCTAAACCCAGGGAGGGAGCCTTACCTTGATGACAGCTTTGCTGAGACAGAGTGACCCTCGGCAGCCATACTCTCGCTCGTGCTCGAACTTATAGTAGCTTATTGTGTTGTTCTTCAGTACAACCCAGCGGTCCTGCCACCCGTGGATATAGTTGGTCCACTGAAAGTAAAGCACCAGACACAGTCTTTACAACACCATAGGAGAGACCTGTATGAGCATTTCCCAAGTATTTACTGCTATAATTATAAAATGATTCTTGTGCACAGTACCTAATGAAAAAAAAAATTGCATTTGTATTTAAATGTAAATTGAGCTACCACCTTAACCACTGAGCTACCACCTTAACCACTGAGCTACCACCTTAACCACCGAGCTACCACCTTAACCACCGAGCTATGACTTTAACCACCGAGCTCCGACTTTAACATCAGAGCTACCTCCTTAACCACTGAGCTACCACCTTAAGCACTCAGCTACCACCTTAACCACTGAGCTACCACTTTAACCACTGAGCTACCTCCTTAAGCACTCAGCTACCACCTTAACCACTGAGCTACCACCTTAACCACTGAGCTACCACCTTAACCACTGAGCTACCACCTTAACCACTGAGCTACCACCTTAACCACTGAGCTACCACCTTAACCACTGAGCTACCACTTTAACCACTGAGCTACCACCTTAACCACTGAGCTACCACCTTAACCACTGAGCTACCACCTTAACCACTGAACTACTTTAACCACCGAGCTATGACTTTAACCACCGAGCTACGACTTTAACATCAGAGCTACCTGCTTAACCACTGAGCTACCACCTTAAGCACTCAGCTACCACCTTAAGCACTGAGCTACCACCTTAAGCACTGAGCTACCACCTCATACACTGAGCTACCTTAAGCACTGAGCTACCACATAAACCAACGAGCTACCACCTTAACCACAGAGCTACCACCTTTACCACAGAGCTACCACCTTTACCACAGAGCTACCACCTTTACCACCTTAACCACAGACCTACCACCTTAACCACCGAGCTACGACTTTAACATCAGAGCTACCACCTTTACCACCGAGCTACGACCTTAACCACCGAGCTAACACTTTAACCACCGAGCTACCACCTTAACCACCGAGCTATGACTTTAACCACCGAGCTACGACTTTAACATCAGAGCTACCATCTTAACCACTGAGCTACCACCTCAGACACTGAGCTACCACCTTAAGCACTGAGCTATCGCCTCAGACATTGAGCTACCACCTCAGACACTGAGTTACCTTTAGCACTGAGCTACCACATAAACCAACGAGCTACCACCTTAACCACAGAGCTATCACCTTAACCACACTGGAAAAAGACCAGGTGATTTTTCCCTAATCTTCAGATGTCCAGTTTAAGTGAACCTGTACCCATGATTCCTGTTCTTGGCTGACAGGAGTGGAACCCGATGTGGTCTACTGCTGTTGTAGCCCATCCACCTCAAAGTTCAATGTTTTGTGCATGCCGAGATGCTTTTCTGCTCACCACGGTTGTAAAGAATGACTATCTGAGATTCTATATCTTTCCTGGCATCATGAACCAGTATGGCCATTTTTTTCTCTAACCTCTCTTATCAAGGTGTTTCCACCCACACGACGGTCCCTATATCACATCTTTCTGTGTAAACTCTAGAGTCTGTTGTGTGTGAAAATCATGGGAGATAAGCAGATCCTTAAATACTCAAATCAGCCCATCTGGTAATCCAAGCCACAATCAAAGTCACACTCTTCCTTCATTCTGATGTTTAATCTGAACATTAACGGAAGCTCTTGACCTTCCTGCATGGTATTTTTTTGCAATGTGCTGCCGCCACATCCGCCGCATGATTGGGACGGTGAGTGTATGATGACTGACCTAAAGCAAATACTTGTTTATACAGCATAACTCATTTAAAGATAAGGAGTGTTGTTTTGTTTACTTTGTGCACAGCCATGTTTATTCGAGGTCACTCTGTAAACAAGGCAGGAACTCGTAGTTGAGAAGACTACCCCAAGTATGAAAATTTATAACCTCATCATCTTTCATTTAATATAAAAGTAAATAATTCTAATGAAATTTTTCTCTGCGACATGCTCTTCTTACAGTTCGTTCGTACAGCTGAGTTGGGTTCGAGTTCTCATAGCCAGAACATCACCTGCCCCAGAGCAGGTCAGCCACTGAGCGTAGGTTACTATGGCGATAAACACGTGCCACTTTCATGGTATCTAAATCCCAGGGGGTTGGCACAAACTAAACTGAAACTTACCTGGCTAGCCACCTAAACTGGCTTCATGGTACTGACCCCTGACCTGTCTGAGAAATGTTTTCTCCTATTGGACACCACTGTACCTGCCCCTGCAATGTCCCCCACGTGACGTCACAGTGACAAAATTCTCACAGCAATAGGAACAATACAGCACTAACAAACAAGTTAGCACGACAAGCAATGAACACATCACAAATATATCAGTATAAACATATTTAATGTGTGCCTTGAATTGAGTGCTCCTTTAAATCTCAGGTGTATGAGGTGAACAGGTGTTTACGTCACATGGTGTCAGTAAGACCGCAGCACGTCGCAGTCAAATGTTAAAGCAAGTGTTTACAGCTTGTAGTGGGGTTATTTTTTTATTATTGTAATAATGGTGAGTGTGATGTATAATTTACCTTGCTGAGGATTCCTGCCAGCTCCTCCGCTTGCTCCGATTCAGGATCCACATCTTCATCTGAACTCTGATCAGACATCAGACTTAACTGCGACAAGTTCACTTCAGGCGGCTAGCTATCTTACACAACCTCTTATTTCTCCGTTTTTAATATATATTAATTTTTAAAAGTCCTTCTTCTTATGTATCTCGGGAATGCAAGTATTTTTTTTTATTTATCTGGAGACGTGCCGAACTAAAAGTTGAGACGCGGGACACACACGCACACACAAACACTGAGTGGATGTAAATCCCTCGCGCGCTGTGAGTAAACAGGAGCTCTAGCTAGCAAGCTAACAACATAACAACAAACAGCCAATTATTTCGGATTAGTTCAACGTCGTTTATTTAATTTCATAAACAACTTTTCCCTCCTTACAAATCCTGCCAGAAGGCTCGGTTTTTGGTTTCGACAGTCAAAAAGAGAGAGAGAGAGAGAGAGAGAGAAAAAAGAAAAGACAGCGACTAAAATGTCGGTTGTTCGAAATGAAAGTGTTCTAATGACACGTCACGAGGCGCTTCAGCAGATTAACGGCTTTTAGTGAGAATTCTAACCGATTCGTTATTATTTAAACTCGGGTTTAGTCGCGCGCTGTTTGTGTGTGTGTGTACGCATGCAGCTAACGCGGAACAAGCCTGGATCTCGGTATTGTCCCCCTGCAGGCCGTGCAAAGTACTACAGCGTGTCATATAACTACACCATAAGACTCATGTGCTGTTAGTCCACAATGTTTAAAGGTGCAGTTGGTCATTTTTTTTAATATTGTAGACTTGCTGTAAAAAAAAAAAAACTAAACACAGTAGAAACCCTCATAGAATTTGTAATGGTTATAATGGGAATTGTATTGGTTTTAATGGTCCCTGTGGGTCTCTACTGGTAATTTGTTGCCTTCTATTGGTGGCATATTATGATACCATTAAGGACCAAAAATGGTGATGGAAAGCAGCTGACCTTAGAAAGATTATACTTTCTGCAATGGTTTCTATTGGGTTTTTTTTTTCTTCAGCAGGGCTGCTACTGCTGCAATCATAAAACTTCATCTCATGACTCTTATTCCCAATATGCTCATAGTGAAATGACGTACTCAGAGCCCTGACCTCAACCCCACTGAACACCTTTGGGATGAATCACCCGACTGTGCGCCAGGCCTTCTCACCATGTCTGACCTCACTAATGCTCTTGTGGCTGAATCAGAAAAATCCCCAAAATCTAATGAATGACAAGCCTTGCCAAATGAATGGAGGCTGTTATATCACAAAAGGGCGAACCAACTTTAGAATGGGATGTTCAACAAACACACGTGGGTATGACGGTTAGGCGAGTGCATACGTTTGGTCTTATAGTGCATCTCAGAAAAATTTCACAATGTTGCAATTCATTCATTTTCAGTAAGTGATTTATCCAGGTCAGTGTCACAGTCTAGCCCGGGAAGACTGGGCATTAGGCAGGAACACACTTTGGATTGGACGCTAGTACATCTCAATGTCCCATTGCACACATTCACACACTCAGTCACACCTAGGGGGAAATTTAATGTAGCTAAACCAATCCACCAGGTGCTGTATGCTGGGATAAAGTCACATGAATTTACAAGTGTTCATTATTTTCCACAACTCATTCCAGTACAAAAATACCATGATGCATATGTAGGGGTGGGTTTGATTGGGGAGATGAAGGCTTGTCTATAGGTGTGTTCGACTTAACACAGGTCTCAGCTTGATCAACACCTGGCTTGGTATAACACATGATGCTTGATCTGCATCACCAGTGCAACATGACGAGGTACGCCATAATACATTTTCAGAACCGAGCACTGCAGATGCTCCACAAAGACTACACAAGCTTGTAATCCAGTTGATGAAGACAGATCACAGTCCTGATTCACTAGACTCTTTGCTGGCAACCATAGTCTAAGACCTTTCATTTTGTGCCTATTCAACGTGCTATAATGTGCGGTAATGACATTATATACTCAGTCACTAGGTTACAATATTTTTCCCATGTAATCCTAATCAGGTAACATCTTTTATGTAAAATAAAATAGATTTACTAGGAATCCCTTCACAAAGACACACTGTATTGAAAACAGTATATAGCCTATTAAAATGTGAAGTGTTTGTGGTTAGTAATAGAATGTGACTTGCCCCACAGGTTATAATATAGATACACATACAGGGACAGTCGTACTTTAATTTTAATAAATTAATGACTAAAATAACAATGGCTTTTATACACAATACTTACTTTGCAATAAATTTATGTTATTTAAAATACACAAAAGCATTGCTTAAAAAAGTAGAGCAATTCTCTCTAAAAGGTACAGACAAAAAAATGTGGGCAATATGAATATTGCATATCGCATTGCATCTGAAGGGATTTATTTAATTTACAAAAGGTTTTTAAATATATATGTTAAGCACCAGACGGAGAATTAGTGAATTAAGTCAGATCCGTTTTTTAAACAAATAATGCAACAAAAAAAGACACCATTACAAATGAAAGAGTGCATTTAATAGCAAGTGTTCAGTCTTATTTCGTGTATTTGATTCTGGGAGATTGATTTTGAACTGTGTTAGATCATTATAACCTGTCAAGCCAGTCCTCAATCGCTTTCTCATTATATTGTGCACTCTTTTGCCAGTCCACGTGCCAGCGCAGGTTGGCAATGACCTGTGTGTAATTGTTCCCAAGGCTCTGCTTCCACTGCAGAAACTGCTGCTTGTTGTATTGGCGGACGGCCTCGGTGACGTCGGGGTAATCCACCACTGAGCGCAGCAGCTTGTCCAGATACTGACACACAACAGGGTACCGGGATGCCACGTTCTTCAGCTCGGCGCCATCCATAGACAGATCTGATTAGGATAAGATAATAGAGCATCGATGCTGGTGAAATATTATTACCTACTGTCTGGATTTATTGTCCGCCAAGAATGCCTGTCTTGTTAACAACTGATGAGAGGGTATTTCCATAATGCTAATCCTAATGATTAGTGACTACCTGTTCGCAGTCACATCAGCATGCCTGGATACGCTATTGTTCTGTAACTGTTAAAATGCTTGTAAATGATTCTTCTAGCTTTATGTACAGTCCAGTGCTTTATTAACACGGCCAGTGGCTCACCGAATAGTTGTGGTGGGACACTCGAGCCATCCGAATACGCGATGTACTTCCACTTATCCATCCTCAGCATGTAAGTGGATGCGTTAGCGTTGCAGCCATGGTATTCACTGAGTATCCAGCCAGGATGAGGTACAGTGGACTGCTTATTACCCTGTGAGGTCAGAGGGACCAGAGAGTGACCACTCAATCCTTGTGGTATTGGGATACCTGCAAAGTCTGATACACATAATACAAAGAATTATAACATGCCATGATGTACTATGAGGCAGTGTAACTGCACTGTATATTTGGACATTTCAAGTCCTTCATGGGTTGAGTCAGTTATGCTAGAGCAGGAGTATCTAAATCTAGCCTGGCTGCAGGTTTTCATTCCAGCCAAGCAGGAGCCACGTCTGATTCCAGTTGTTTAAAGAGGCCAGAATGAAACGGGTTTATTAGTGTCTGAAAGCTGTTTATTTTATGCAACACATCGACTGTTGGAATATGAATATACACTATAAGGCCAAAAGTTTGTGGACAGCTGACCATAACACTCAAACGGTATGTGCTTGGGAAACATCCTGTTCTGGATTGAGCTCTTATAATAAACTCTATTGTTCTAGTAAGGCTTTCCACTAGATTTTGGCGCATGGCTGTGGGGATTGGTGCTCATTCAGATACAAGAGCATTAGTGAGATCAGGTACTGATGTCGGGTGAGGAGGCCTGGGGTGCAGTCGGTGTTCCCGAAGGTGTTCGGTAAGGTTGAATTTTTCCACTCAAACCTTGGCAAATCATGTCTTCATGGACCTTTGTCCCCTTTGTGCACAGGGGTATTGCATCATGTTGGAACAGGTTTGGGCCTCTTAGTTCCAGTGAAGGGAAATTGTAATTCTACAGCATACAAAGACATCCTATGGTATAGGATGTCTTTGTATGCATATACTATTGTATAGGACCTATACAATTGTGTGATTCCAGGTTTGTGGCAACATATGGGTGTGGTGGCTAGGTATTTCATACAATTTTCTAGTCAGCCAATCATGTTGCAGCAGCACAATGCATAAAATCATGCAGATACAGGTCACAATTAATGTTCACATCAAACATCAGAATGGGGGAAAATCTGATCTCAGTGATTTTAACTTGATGCCAGACAACGGGTTGATGCCAGACAACGGGTTTGGGGCAGGTTGGAGTATTCAGAAATGGAAATTTCTTGTTGATAATAGAGGTCAGAAGAGAACGGCCAGAACTGTTCGAGCTCACGGGAAAGTTCAACATCAGGTTACACTCCTTTCAGGCAAGAACAGGAATCTGTGGCTACAGTAGGAAAAGACTCACTGAAACTGTTTTTCAACTCTCCTTTTGTTTTTGAACGTTAATCAACAGTGCTAGGTTTAAATCACATAAGCACTTCGTGTGTTCATAATGGGAAATTCAGTGAACAGAACAGATTAAATATGAAGTGTGGAATGCAGGACTCTTTTACACTCAAAAAGCCCAGCTGCACCACAGATAAAAAATAAACCTTGGAATTTTACATCTGGATCATGTTAATTTGGTAAGGTTCACCGACATGTGGAAGTTTATGTTTAAATTGTTAAAAACGGTTAGTGTTCAATTTAAAACGTTACTACAATAAAAAAAAATATCCAGCTGGTCAAGAACCTAGCATATGAAATAAAAATATAGTGTATAGGCCATGATCTAACACATTTCACTGGTCTTGGTTTTTAAAGCAGCATCAAACAGTTTAAAGTTGCAATGAAAACATCGACAAGCCTTCCCCGTAACATATCCCACCCTCTCTGTCAAATCCATGTATACCTTGTGAGCTCCCTTTTAAACAAAAGAGGCAGAGCTGCACAGATCTGTTTAGGCTGGAGCCGAAGCTAATTTCTTGGCGAAGCTAATTTCTGCACATCTCTACGTTTTTCTGTAGTGTTTTGGAACTTATACAATGACTACAAGTCTAGACTTTTAAGCATTACGAACTGGCCCTTTAAAAGACTGGGGAGATATGCTCCTGCTGTTTTGGAATAAAAACTCGTAGCCATGTTGGGCCTTTGTGGAAAAGATTATACATGGACCCCATGTCTAATATCAAGGAAAACACTGAATATACATACATTGCAATGAATCTTTAAAAGCAGGATTTACAGTACATCTGCTATTATAAATATTAAATAAATATAAAAACTATATAAATATTGGTAGCTCTGCAATTAAGACGTTGGACTTCTGATTGGAAGGTCGTGAGTTCAAATCCCAGCACTGCCAAGCTGCCACTGTTGGGCCCTTGAGCAAGGCCCTTAACCCTCAACTGCTCAGTTGTATAAATGAAATAATTGTAATGTAATAAATCATACAAAACAAATCAGAAAGCAACTGACCAGTTGCAGTTACAAATCTAAAACCTTATTATGAAGACAATAATTTGTTCGAAGGTACGTTTGTCTTTTAATTGAAACGCCGTGACTACAGATTTATCGGACACATTAGTAAATAATTGAATTCACCAAGTACGGAAGGATACAGGTCTACAAGAGAGACCGGTAAACTGATCTCAGTCCCAGACTTAATCCCTGGCCCCATCATAAGTAAGGGAACGTGAGAGCTGCCTTCAAACATGGACATCTTATAGAACTGCCTGTGCTCCATGGCCAGATCCCCATGATCCGAGGTGAAAACCAGGACTGTGCTGTTTATTAAACCTGTGTCTCTGAGAGCAGCAATCACTTCACCTGCGCCAGAGGGACGTTATCAGATTTCAGTATAAGATCATACGCGATGCATCAAGCACAGCAGATTAGAACTGGCGCATGAAATGTTCGACATAATCTGCTTACCGAGCATGCTGTCTGTTTCGGCACACATGGCATAATAGCTGACTCGGATGTCTCTGATCTCCTGCTCAGAAAAGTTGCCGCTGCAGTTTTTGGTGACGGTGGAATAATAATCCACAGGGTGCATTTGAGAATACGGCAACCACTTCGGGAGGGAAACTTGCTCCGTGGAAACCTTTGTGAAATTGACATGAGGTTAATAGTATTGAAATTTTATAAGCAGGGTTCTATATTATGCTCGACGAGCAAAACTTTTAAAGACAAAATGTAAACAAATTTAGAATATACAACCTAAGTAAATAATAAAACATATCTAACTATGTCGTTCTTTAATAAAGTTTAAAAAATGAACCATTGGCAAATTGCTGTGGTATAAGAGGAATAAACACCTGATGTGCTTCTATAGGGCAATGATCAAACCTGTGGTAGTAACAGTACCTCCGCTTTATACTGAGCCATGCTGCACTACCTTGTGGATGATTATTTTCCTATAACAGCACACCCTGTCATGTTTCCTTCCTTACATTATTACTACAGCCCTAGTTTGACCACCGTATAACACAAATATTATTCTAAAGCTACTGTTTCAGGTCAATGGCAGTATAAAGTATAGCACAGTACAGTACAGAAGAACTCATTCCTAAATAATACTCTTGCATTTTTTCTACTTTGTCTCTATCTACAGCATCTGTTGTGCATGTGTGACTTCCACAGATATTTTCTGGGGGTGAGCACAAAACCCATTTATGCAAAACTCGATTAGAATGAAAGCATGAGCATTTGCTGTGGCAGTCAATAAACCTTAAGCCAAAACACATTTTAGATTTCAGTCTAAGGTATTTGTAAATTAAGCTAGAAAGTGCCCCGGATATCACAAAGCCTTCAGGGAAAGCACGTGCCTTTTATTGTGTTGAGCTGACGTTCGATAAACCTATATAAAACCTGCTCTGTTGAGATTTTCTCTCATATCTGCGTTTTTAAATGTTTGTTGACATCATTCAACAACTGCCCTTAAGAATCCAAGTGGATTTCAAGTATACGTTTTGTTTTTTTTCTGTGATGAAAAACAACCTGCCTTTCTGAGCCAGTAGGGCGAGGTGCGGAAGGTGGAGCCTCCAGCAGTGGGACCCAGCTCCTCTGTGGGGTATGGATGAGGTAGATTCAGCCCCAGGTACAGAGCAAAAGGCTGTGACAGAGCTGGGGCTTTTTGTCTGATCCACTTCACAGCACTGTCCGTGGTGTTCCAGTCTTTGGTCATGACTCTAACTGTGGATCTGTTACCTACTACTTCTGCCACTGGACGACCCTCCTGCCTCAGAAGAAATGCCACTTCTCTGGTCCACGCCTCCACACGATTGCTGGCCAATGGTGTTTTTATGCAGAATGAAACACACACACAAAAGATTGGTAATATGTATTTATTTCATGCTGCCACAACAATACAAAGTGCTCTTCACATTAGAGGCGTGCACAAGTTTTATTAATCCTTCCAAAGCGATCATTTCTCCCCGATTTTGTGACCTGACAATTCGCACCCACCAGCCAGGTCTCCCCTGTCATAGCTACCAAACAGGGAGGGTGAAGGCTAACACATGCTTCTTCCGAGATCTATCCAATTGCATCCTTTTATAATGCTTTCATCATTCTGTGTCACAGGACAGCATAAAATACACTTGATGGAAAGAGCTCTACTCTGTTCTGCGTACCGTACATACGTACGCTTAAGATTTGGCTAGTGTCGCTGTGATTAACAGGGAAGAGTAGGCAATCCCTTCCACCCAGAGAGCATAGCCAATTTTGGTCTCTAGACTCCCAACCACACATGGCTGTGGCATAGTTTGAATTTGCGATCTCCAGATGTTAGGGGCGTACACTTTTCTGTCACACCACTCAGGTGCCATTTTTGTTGGGTCCCATGGAATCCCAGTCCAGATGCACACCTACTGTATAATAATTAACATTACATGTATTACAATGTAAATATAAGAGTTTGCAGGGGAAAAAAAGATATCAGAGATTTTTGCTTTCTGCATTTGCACTTCCTATTTAACTAGAAATAATAATAATATTTATTCCAGTCACCTGACCGAGTGGCCCCCTGACGTGTAGTCTAGCTTCCCCATCCGGTGGGTGTGATACCCAGCTTTCTGCAGATCATCCATCCATGTCGTGGCGTTCTGAGGAAGGCATTTGTAATTGTTCCAGGCCTGAGTTAAGTGGATGAATTTCCCACTCCACATAGCTGTCAGAGGACACATACAGTATAATGAGCTGTAGGAACAGCACTGTTACTATGGGATAAACCTCTAGTCAGTGCACAAGTCTGAAGTAAAATGTAAAATGAGTTTTTAACTTGTACCTGCCCTTGAAGGGCAACAAATGGGAGAATTTGTGTAGGAGTTGAGGAAGATCGCACCCATCTGCCGCATGTAGTTCATATATGGGAGCTGGACAACTTGATTCCCAGGGTGAAAAGTCAATCTTCCATCCTGGAGATGAGACAAAGTCAGTGTTGAACAGAATTTTTTTTCTACTTGCAGACATGTGAGAGAAGAAAAGCCTTCTATCAATTTTATACACTTGGAGTACATCACATAGGCTAGTACCATAGAGTTAGAGTAGTAGATTTATGCTATTTATGTCATGCTGGAACAGGTTTGGGCCTCTTAGTTCCAGTGCTGACAATTGTGTGCTTCCAGCTTTGTGGCATGAACCACACATGGGTGTGATGGTCAGGTGTCCACAAACTTTTGCCCATATAGTGTATGACAGTATGGGAAGAACACCTGGCAGTGTATGCATTATGGAAAAATTGGGTATGCTAATTTTTTGCCTTTACATTATGTGACTATATTCTGACAGCTTCAAATTAGCAACCCAAGCACTTGCTTGTCCACTATTATTAATGTGTCACTGAAACCACATGACGCGAAATTAAATTTAAATATGTTTCTGTTCAGTAAATTTAAAACAATAGGCTGATCGGGTCTTTGACATTGTTATGAGTTTTTTTTTAAATTTATATTCAGTAAATAATACCAAAAACATTGCTGTACAGTTTTATGAAGCACCATTTACATTATATTGTATGTATTATATACACAAATGACATCATTATTCAGATATTACACACCTCTGACACTATTAACTTTGTCATATGTAGTAATGTGACATAATTGTCTTGTTACGTTGCAACTATAGCGACGTCAGTGAGACGGACATTACAAATTACTGATGAAGAAATAAAGTAGTTTTGGTTAATTCATGTCTGTGTGGCGGCTTGTTCTCGGCCTTCGCAGATTTTCATTGTTGAGAGAATGGTAATATCAAACCCGACCCATGGCATCTTTCGTTTAATGGAACACATACAGTTTCCATTTGTATCTCTGAGTGCTAAGAGATAAGATACCATTTCCAGTAACCACTTTTTTCTGTCCTCAAGGTTGTCCTTGTTCATGGGAGATTTCATGCCACGTACTACTGGATTTTAAGATTTAAGGCAGTCGACCAGCTGATCAAGTCTTCTGATCAAATCTGTCGTCTTCTCGCTGCCAGCAAAGTCTGGGTGGTGTAGGTTCTCACTGAGTGAGAACGGATTCACAATCTCTGTCTGTACATCTCCTGATATGTGATCTACCAAAAATATGCAGTATGGCAGTATTTCCATCTGCCATTAAGCCTCATGTCCATAAAAACCAGCAGCTCAGTTACAAGGGCGTCACCGGTGGAAAACTGCAAACGTCCACAATCTACAAACCCAGCACAGCATGATGTCTTCCCTTCATACACAAGCTCCTTCCTTAGAGCCATTGAGTCACACATTAATACACAATCCTCCATTGACTGGACTCGCGAGACGGGACGTTTTCAAGTGCTCGACTTCTCAGAGAAATCCGGGCTCGCAGTTGCATCCTTGCTCGGGTGTGGCAAACAACGATACTTTCTTAAAAAGTCATAAGCTTGCGGTGAGTAAAAATGCATAGCAACCGCAAACTGTTTACCATCCTACGAGTACCTCGTGCCATCTGTTCTTTTTGAGGCTTTCGGTTCGTTTTCGATTAAAAACAACGTCTTTCTGAAAAGTTCGATTTAACATCTTTGAATTGTTCATTATTTAGAGGTTTCTGGTCATGGAGCTCGTTCATCAGATAACATGGGGCGGGGGGGGGGGTGTCCCTTCTTTTCACTTTCGCCATTTTAAAGTTCTCTGTGTAATTAGTTTAGCTGCTTTCTAGTCGTTTCCAGCTTGTAAGCCAAAGAATCTGTATCTATAACATTACAATCGGCATTATTTTGCTTATGCCTTTTGGTAGGTGGATGATCATCCTGCACCATTCTTCATTTTGGTATTTTTCTTGGATTGGTGATCTGCTTTTGAATAGGGCATACTGGGAAGACTGTAGGTACTGCTAAAGGCTTCACCTGATGTTTCACATCATCAGGGTCATCACAGGGATGTATACCTGCAAAAATTGAAATAATGACTAATACTAATTTTAGTTACATATTATTATAATATGAATTGTGTACGTCTGTCTATATACGCATCATGAGGGATCATCTTGTAGAAACGTGTATTTCATAACCATACCTCTCATATAATCTTTCGCCAGACAATGTTCACTGCAAAGGCAATGATGTGTAGTTATATAATTATCATGGCCAAGATTTTCAAGCCATGTCTCCAAAAGATCTGGATATCTATAACCGATAATGGTATGGATTAATATAGCTAGCAAAATAGTTTTTGGCAAATGAGTATGAGAATAAATCCTGAGGTCTAGTGATGCAGTGGCGGTGATCGTGAAGTTCAGGTTATTACTGATGCCATACTCATTATATAAATATTTCACCCTTGCAACAGACCGGTGTTTTTAACGTTAAGGTAAACACTGATAATCAAATACACATGTAAGCCAAGACTTAATTGTTATGGCTTGGTTACATTTCCAAGTTTTTAAGCATTGTTCGAGTTCACAACACCGTATCGACGGACAACAGTCAGCAACATAACGCAGGAGTTCCCAGACATTTTGGGTAAATGAACATTGTGAATTTTCTGAACTCCCAAGCTTTACCTACTATCTATTTATCTACTTTACCACACTATATCTACTTTTTATTATTATTATTATTATTCCAGATTTATACAAGAGGATAGTGGTGGCTCAAAGGTTAAACATTTACACTGTTTAAGGCTCAACGATTAAGGGTCTGGGTTACTTTACACTATTCATGTGTTTTATGTGACTTCCAGAACTTTTAAAAATATTAGCACACAAAATCCATCTTTGTCTATCCATCCATCCATTTTCTATACCGCTTATCCTATTGGGTCAAGGGGAACCTGGAGCCTATCCCAGGGAGCATCGGGCACAAGGCGAGGGAATCCCTGGATGGGGTGCCAGTCCATCACAGGGCACAATCACATACACATGATTTATACACTACGGACACTTTTTTTTTTTTGGAAAAGCCAATCAGACAATGCATGTCTTTGGACTGGGGGAGGAAACCCCAAAAGCACGGCGAGAACATGCAAACTCCACACACACAGGGCCGTGGTGGGAATCAAACCCTCAACCCCGGTGGAGGTATGAAGTGAACACGCTAACCACTAAGCCACCATGCTGTAAAAGAAATGAATTAAAACCAGAGTTGATGGTGAGTTTCTCTGGAGCCCTAGTGTGGTGAACCCATGGAAAAGTGACACTACTTCAGCTGAAAAGCCTGCATATGTGTTGTTATTTACTTAAGTGTGAAAAGAAATGTTTGTTCCCCTTTTTTGCAAAGGCTGGTTCAGCCAAACTCTGCACAACTTTCTGGCATTCTGACAAAAAAAATGGAGCAAAACAGCAGAAATGCAGACCAAAGAGTTCCCTAATGCAGAAGACGGCTGAGGGCACAAGAGACCCGGTGACATGAGCAGCACTAGGCAAATGTAGCTAATTTTACTTCCGGGTGACTTTTATTTTTGTTAAAATAATAATAATAATAATAATAATAATAATAATAATAATAATAATAATAATAATAATATGACCATAAGGCCCATAAATACCATTGAAAAGGACAAATAAATAGGTAGAGCTTAAGGAAAATAAAACCGTGGAGGAAAAAAGAAAAGTGGTAGTAGCGAGAGTAGAAGAGTGCTTTTTTAAATTTATTTATTGAACACAGGATTGACTTGTTTTTGTGATGAGTATAAACACAAACACACGGAACTCTATGGGACGCTATCGCCACATATTTCAGCCTCTGGTTCTGTTTTGTACAGAAAAAATACCTCAGTGACGTTAAAGAAATGTAGAAGTTTAGCCTGTTAAAGAAATGTACTTACAAATGCATCGGACATGACCAGCACTATATTTGGTCTCTGTTCTGATGTCCTGTTCAGGCACAAGCACAGAACTTGAAGCGAAAATACTTGTAGCACAAAGAAGGGAAATGTTTTCATCGTGCTGTAGTGAAGGTAATCACTGTTCTGACCAGCAGTACAGAAGCATGAACAGCTCCTGAGTGCAATACACGGGTTTGTTTATTCACGAATGGCACTACACTCTGTTCTGAAACAGGGATCTCTGCACTCGCAGAGGTTAACCTTTTTATTTCGATCTATTTACTTCACGAACACGGTATGAATGTTAATGAGCTCGGCTCTCTTCTGTTACTGATATCCATGACTCCTGATCAAAAACACAAGCCCGCATCAGAGCTCGAGTCCTTCCGCCAGAAACACGTGACCGATGACCACGTGACCGCTTCTGCACCGCAAAAGAAGCGCGCGCGGGGAGAGAGCGTCCTAGAACAGATTTATTTCAGGAAATTTATTATAAATCTTTATAATACTACTTTGTTTATTTTTAGGGCAATAGAGCCTTCTATTCCTGAACTATTCCTGTCCATCGACGGGACACAAGATAACATTATTTATAGGCATACTCGTTTTTAAGTTACTGAGGTTCGGATTAAACTAATTCAAACCACAACCACTACCACCACCCACTTTGAGAATCTCTGCTATCCTTGGGGGGGGGGTTGGGGGGGTTAGAAACCAGCACAACATTTCTAATGGTTTCCACTACAAATACCATTACACACCATCAGCTGTTAACCATTACCAAAGGGTATTCATTACATAGTAGGACATATTAAGGACACCGGTCCTTAATGGTATCCTCTAAACATAACATGCACCCAATAGAAGGCAAGAAATGACTAGTAGAGACTCACAGGGACCATTACAGTTTCCATTAAAACCCAACACAAATCCCCTTATAATCATCATTACAAGTTTTATGAAGTTTTTTTTTGTTCTCTTCAACCGCCCCCCAACTAAATAATGTAGTATTTGAATGCATTTGTTAATAGGAACCCCAAACCCCTGCTGCAGCCCCAAACTACCATGCCGATGATTACTTCGAGTAAATGAACAAAATCAGCCACACACGATGATCACGTAATCATTATTATTAACTGAACATCTTTTCATAAAAATCCATGTTCATTCATTCTCTTCATTTTAGCTCAAGAAAGAACTTGTATGAAATATACATAAAATGTTATATCCTTAAAAACAAAACAAAAATAACAACAAAAACATTCCATAGCACACAGATGCTCTTCTGAAGGATCTTCCCAATTCAGACAACCCATCTCTCAGTCCTTAATTCGACCTTGTGGACCAGGCCCTCCCCAATGATACGGAAATCTTGCACAATGGCCTCTATGTTAGGGACAGTAATTGCCACATCTTCAGTCACGTCCACTCGTCTGGCTTTCATCAGAGAAGTCTAAAGGAGGACAGAAAGTGGGCTACACTGTAACAGACAGAATTACTACACAGGTCTTTCGGAATGAAATGCATTTCGTACTAACCTTGAACGGCTGAGGCTGGAAAGCTTTGGGTTTCCACAGCACTGCAATCACGGTTCCTCCATAAGGGTCGTTGAAAAATAGCGCCAGATCCCCATATGCATCCTGAGAGAACATTGCAAAACGATGTGATCAGTGAAGGAGAACAGATCCTTGGTTCAGAAGCAGTACCAATAAACTTGAGGTTGGACACGAACGTATATTTTTGTGCCTGAGTAAAAGGAAATACCTCACAGGAAGTATTAGTAATGGAAAGAATGAAAAAATTAATTAATTCATTAATCTATCCATCAATCTGTTAACATCATCTTTTGGAGCAATAAAGGCTCGACAAGTGCCGACAATGCGGTACACACTGCTAAAACCACATCCGACAGTTGTTTTGGTTTATCAGAACCTTAACACTGATTCATGGTTGTTGACCAAAGCTGCCATGTAACAGGAAGGACTATAAGGAACCAACCCTGAGCTCAGACAGATACAGTTTCACAGGATCAAAATCCACGACAGGGAAAGCCCCTCCTGAGCTCACTGCGTCCCCATCCAGGGTGCCTGGGTGACAGGTGGTATTAGGAGGGTCCACAGCTCTGGACAGCATGGGGACCTGTTTAGGTCTGAGGTCGATCAGAACATCATAGGCCTCCAGCGGGGGTCGAAACACCACCTGAAACAGAGAAACACTATACTAACCCCTGATCAATCAGATAAACTCCGATTTTAAGATTAGTAGCAATAACACTAACCCGGATGTCTTGTTTTTGGTTGGGGTTGATGAGCTGGGCCTCCAGTACCCGCAGGCTTTCTGCTGCAACCAACACGACACGCTGGAGCATCTACAGAGAAAAGATGCATTTTAGGCATAATAAAAAAAAATAAAAATTAAGTGTCAATTTTCTGTGTTTTTTCTCTTGAAAAATGGCCGAAATCACAGTTATTGATTAATTTCAGACAAAACATCTCGGTGCCAAAAATGTGCCTAAATTTTGGTGTCTTACAGTCTCCTCTGAAAGTATTGGAACGGCAAGGCCAATTCATTTGATTGTGCTATGCACCAAAGGTGTTTGAGATCAAAAGATGGATATGAGGAGAGTTTTTCAGGTGAGCGAAAGTATAGGAACAAATAAGTCGAAGTAAACACCACTTAATATTTGGTTTTATATCCCTTGCTTGCAATAACTGCGTTGATCCTGCGACACACTGACATGACCAAATTGTTGGTTTCTTTCAGGTGTTTGTCTTGAAGGATTTCTCACTTCAGTCTGCTCATCAGGTGGTGAAATGCTCCTCATCTGGGTTCAGTCTTTAACCTTATCCCACACCCAACAATTTGGTGATGTCAATGAGTCACAGGCTTGATCCAGTTACTGTAAGTAAGGGATATGCAAACAAATATTAGGTGTTATTTACTTCAAGACTAATCTGTTCCTATACTTTTGCTCACCTGAAAATTGGGTGGTCTGATACTAGAAGGTTCTAGGTACCTAGGTGTAAATACCAGGAAATAAAAGCTGAAATCCTGAACTCTCGTCTCATAGCCACCTTTTGATCTCAAACCTAAATGCCTTTGGTGTAATGCACAAAAAAGACGAATTGGCCTTGGCGTTCCAATAGTTTCGGAGGGGACTGTATGTTATCTTTACAATTATTTGATTATTATAGATCTAGCCACAACATTACACATGCATTTTTAATGTCTTCTTCACAAACCTGAACAGAAGGTCCCTCTTTGGTCCAAATGGAGACATTCTTATCATTGGGAGTGGCGATAAACATCACGGGCAAAGATTCCCTCGATGCCAGGAAGTGATTTTTGATTTCGGTGTAGTCCGAAGCTACAGCAGAGAGGAAGGGGAAAAGAAAAAAAAAAAAAAGAGAAAAAAAAGAAAAGAATGAAAACTAAAGCCAGACAGCAAAAGAGTAAATCTAGGTTTTTACGGTGCTGACCTATGAGTTTGTCGTTGAGGTTGACCACCAGAGGGTTGTTCTTCCAGTCGAAAGTGGAGAGCAGATGAAGGAAGCGAAGGAGACCAACCTGAGGAGAACTGAAGAAAAAGACGATCAATATCATCTTCAGCGAAAAGCAGAATACGGAGAAACAGGGAGAGTATGTGGAATGATTACCTCGGAGGGGTGAAGGGAGCCGGCTGTAGGAAGAGCGAGGCTACCAGCAGATCAGCTGCCTCCTCTATTATATCCCCACTGAAGAACTGTGCAGCCAGCCAGCGTTTGGCCAGACGGCAAACTGCGCTGAAACATGGCTGCTGCTGCTGCAGTCTGACAACACGAACCACATACAAAGGACTTGATAATACTTCAGTGATTCATTTCATATACGACTTCTCAACGACTTACAATACTGTGTAAAAGTCTTAGGCACCCTATTTTTTTGTTTAATATTTTTGTATTTACGACGTCTACATGATCGGGTCCATGAACGTTTTAGATTCCCAAACATTAGATTTCCAGCACAAAATTAAATGTTAAAAGAAAACTATTTGTACGTCAGTAAAGAAAGCAGCATATTACGCAAGAGACACTTTTAAGACCCCCCCCCCCCCCCCCAAAAAAAAAACAAAAAAAACAAAAAAAAAAAAACACACAGGACAATGAAGGCTGTTGGTTTTTTCTGCAAAAATAAGGAGCGACAGTCAAAGTCCGCAGAAGAACCGTGTCTGGTTCTGCAAGATGCTCAATAAAACTTGCTCATTTCCTTATAAGACTGCACTAATTCTACCCGAGCCTACTATTTTTATTTCTTTGTCACACCAAATATTGACTTTCATTTCATTTATTACTGTTTACTCCTCTTTACGTTATTTAGTTATTTATTTTTAAATGTAAACATTTCATTTCATTATTTTGAAGGCATCGTTGCTCTACAGCATTTCTTTGCATGCGCCTAAAATATTTGCCCAGTACTGTATCGGGACTACACGATGCATAGCGTTGTAAGCATAATAAGTGCTAAGGCAGTGGGTAGCACATAAGTGTGAGGTCTTTGTGGTTGCAAGAACTACAATGGTGCGAGTGCATGTGTATGGTGTACCCATGCAGGGTGCTGGTGAGGAAGGGTTTGTGCTGGGTCTCGAGCTCCAGTGCCTGTGCTTCTGCATTATCTCGCTGAATCAGCATGCCCTCGGCGGTCACGCTTTCCCTCAGCACCTGCGGCTCTCGGTGGTACGCTACTTGGATGCGGAACACCAGTCCGTCCTGTACAGAAGTCCAAAAAAAAACAAACATTTAAGCTCAATTATGTTAAAAACTTCCATAATTCAAACGATGACAAAACCTTTGTTAGTCACCTCCAATTTGTCTCTTCATAGAAATATAGAAAGGGAATCTTAAAAGGTGTAGGTTGTGTTTTAAGGGGGATTCTAGACCTGTTATAATCATATTATTTCATGAAACACGCCATTTAATTATGGATTAGGCTTTAGTACTCCCTAGACCCATTATAATTGGCACTTCATGATGCTTCCATACACTGAATCCCATTCATTTCAGTTTTATGTTTACATTCTTCTTCTTAAAAAAAAAAAAAATTAGCTCCACCTCAATCATAACAGAACTACATGCCTCCACCCGTTTTCTTCACCCGTAACCATAGATTCAATAGTAATGGTTTTCATTACAGCTGCCTTTCCATTACCTTACATGCAACCGAAATCGAGGAAATAAAACCTTTTAATTAATGCAAAATTTTCTAGTGCATATACAATGTAATAACAAAAATAATACAGAAGTACAACGTAATAATGCTAATAGAAATACAATGCAACACACACGTTACCTTCCACACGTCCAGGTGTGTAGGTAAGGGCCGGCACGTGTAGCCGTGCTCCTGTTTCAGCAGCTCTCCGAGCCGGATGTGGAAGGCTGCTTTAATATGACGGATTGCTAAGCGGTCACTAGGCCACTTTCCACTCCCTTCCATGTGACAGATCACTAATGAAAAAACGACAAATACGTAGAAAACCTGTAGCGCTATAGGTACACAGTATGTTGTCTTTAGGCGCGTTTCCACGCAGATGAATGAACTTTGAGTAACTAAAGGATTCCGATTTGCTTTGTTGCTCGAATATGCTGCTTTATTAAATCACTGGTTAGATTAACACAGAAAGATACCGCAGAGGAAGAGTGTTAATCACTCTGTACTGCTTTCCGTACAATTATTACAACTAGGTGAAACCAGACCAGTAACCCAGCGGTTACAGAAATCCAGCGGTTACAGGTCTGTAGTACTTTTTCCGCAGCAGGAACTAAGAATTGCCACTAAATATGGCTCAAGAACTAAAACCGACTCTGGATTCTTTGCTGGAAACATGCTTAACGTTCCTGAAAATGTTCTTGTGCTGGTTTGGTCTGAAACTTATGAACAACAACAACCAGGCTAAAATATTGCCATTATGATTTCTTAACTCTTGACGTGGACATAAAAGATATCTACCTTACCTTTTATCGGAGTTATATAATAAGGGCAAGGCTTGTCCTTCTGTGGAACCAAAGCACGGCAAGTCTTCTCCCTATCAAAATACGAGTAGGCCAGCTTTACTGGGACAGGAGGAAACACCTATACAGGGAGAAGGCACATTAAAACACAGTAAAGGAAGTGACTGTACATTTCAAGCAGTAGTGCAAGGAGTAACGCAGAGGTGTGGATGTGTGGTAACCTGTGTGTATCTGAGAGCTGGGTGAGCACCCTGCACTGATGTGATGGATAGAGGCAGACCCTCCAGCTTCCACAGCTTCCTGCTTAGATCATCGAAGCACTGAACCACTTTCAGACTCTCCTCTTCTCCCGTTCTGCCCTCCTGAGCAACAGCAATAATAAAATTAATAGTGTATTGTTCCCGAAAACTCACAACACATGCAAGACTTCAAAGAACAATACACTATTGTAAACATCATCATTATTAATATTAGTAATAGTATTATACCACAACCAATACACGTAAAAATAAATTCTACTTATTTACAACTGCATTTTCTCTGACTAATTAATATTTATTCTACTAGCAGTTATTAACGTTTGTGCTAGATTGCTATCGTCCTTCAGTCTTATTCTGTTCTCTCGCAGGCATCCATCCAAAACTGACTCAACCTGTCTACCCACCCATGGATTTATCCATCCATATATGCAACCACATGTCTACCAATGAGCCAGCAATGTATACACTTTATGGCCAAAAGTATGTGGACACAAATCCATCCATATACCCATGAATCCATTTTTCCATCAAATAACGTATCCATCCATTAATCCATCAATGAATCTATCCATAGAGCCACTGATTCATCTGTCTATCCATCAATGAAATATTCCATCCATCCATCCACAAATATATCCATCCATCCATCAACAACTAAACCCATCCATCCATCAACAACTAAACCCATCCATCCATCCATCAACAACTAAACCCATCCATCCATCAACAACTAAACCCATCCATCCATCAACAACTAAACCCATCCATCCATCAACAACTAAACCCATCCATCCAACAACTAAACCATCCATCCATCAACAACTAAACCCATCCATCCATCAACAACTAAACCATCCATCCATCAACAACTAAACCCATCCATCCATCAACAACTAAACCCATCCATCCATCAACTAAACCATCCATCCATCAACAACTAAACCCATCCATCCAACAACTAAACCATCCATCCATCAACAACTAAACCCATCCATCCATCAACTAAACCATCCATCCATCAACAACTAAACCCATCCATCCATCAACAACTAAACCCATCCATCCATCAACTAAACCATCCATCCATCAACAACTAAACCCATCCATCCATCAACAACTAAACCCATCCATCCATCAACTAAACCATCCATCCATCAACAACTAAACCCATCCATCCATCAACAACTAAACCCATCCATCCATCCATCAACAACTAAACCATCCATCCATCAACAACTAAACCATCCATCCATCAACAACTAAACCCATCCATAGACCCACTAATTCATCTGTCCATCCATCAATGAAACATTCCATCCATCCATCCATCCACATATGATTCACAATCATAAGATATACCTTAACTTTAATGACGTCATCCATTTGTCCTCCCACATACCGAACACATGACTTTGGTATATCTGCATGACTAAAGAAGGAGGAAACAAATGTAGTAGCACATATAGCACACTTTGTAAAAAAAAAATGAAAAATTAATTTAAAAAAATAAAATCTCTTTCTGCTGTTGTGGACATACAGTTCCAATAAGTGGGTGATGATCTTCAGCAGGACATGCCTCCTCTGGCAGGTGGAGGACCCAGACCACAGCACTGCCTCAGTGATGGCTCCATCCTGAAAGCGCCTCAGCTCTGAACGAGAACCCCACAGCTGCCGGAACTCGGCTGCCTGCACAAGAGCTAAGGGTTACCTTCTGTAAAACGCTTTTATTTAACGCACACTACAGGAATAATTTGCTTAGTTTTACCTCAGGGCTATCTGCTGCAGGTCCTCTCTCCAGAACCGAGAGCGCACGCTCAGGGTTCAACAGCAGTCCGATGGACACAGGCGGCTGGTCTTTGTGCATAGGGGGTTCACCATACACTGACCACTACACAAAACAAGAGAGAAACAAATATGACATTATATAGACCATAAATAATGTTGGAAAGATCAGGCCATAATGTTCATGAGGGACTAGTGATGGTTGCTGAAAGGTTATGTCCATCATTCAATGTGCAACATATACAAACTACAGAGAGAGAGGAGGGGGGAAAAAACACACAAAAACAACCACCACCAAACAGAAAAATAATAAAAATCCACAATAACAAGGGAATACATTTCTTTTTTTTTCTTTTAAAATGGACCTGTATGTGCTCTTTATGCATAATTTACGTTCGTGGTCCTCACCTCAGGGTCTTGAGGAAGAGAGTAAGCCAGAAGGTGGATCCTGTCCGAGAGTCCTCGCTGCAGAAGAGACAAGATGAAGGGGAGCACAGCAAGAACGTAGTTCCCGCTGTGGTCCATGAGACTGCTGAGGAGACTCAGCTTTTTACAGGCGGCTTGCATTTTCACCAAATCATTCAGTCTGAGGGAAAAACACAGAACCTTTAGCTTGAACGTAATAACAACCTAAGCAAATTAGCCATCAGTGCCAGAGGAGCTCCAGAGATAATATGAAATAGCCAGATAGCCAGCACTGCCAGGCTCTGGGTTACTGATCAGAAGGTCAAGGGGTTCAAGCCCCAGCACTACCAAGCTGCCACTGTTGGGCCCTTGAGCAAGGCCCTTGACCCTCTCTGCTCCAAGGGCGCCGTATCATGCACTCGGACTCCAGATTCCTAACATGCCGAGGTACGCGAAGAAAACAATCCCACTGTGCTGTAATGTATATGTGATCAATAAAGAGTTAATTCATTAAATGGTCGGACACTCACTGATAGACATTGTCATATGTCCTGAGCATGGGTTTGGGGGTCATAAGTAGAGCCTGGAAACCATCTAGGGTGGGATCATCCCAGAACTGGAGGGACAGAGATGCCTCATGTTGGATCTGTGGACCAATCAGAACGCTTTAAATGACAAAGAACACGAAGGTCATTTTCTTGATACCATGTATACGCAAACATTCAGAACGACGCTCTTAAAATGCTGACCCGTTTATAGGTGCAAGCCGTCATGTCTGCGCACATGTTAAGGTGGCCAGAGGGATCCACAAACACCACTTGGAAAGCAGTTTGGAACTCAGGCAGAGAAGGCTAATGATGAAGGAGAGAGGCATTTACTTCATAGTGCAAAGAGAAGAAAACAGAAAGATTGATCAATATAGATAATATACTGTATTAGAGGGATGATTGCTCACTGCTTTTGAATCTGGGTTTTTTGCCAAGGTAATACCATTCTCAGTCAAGTCTGTGGAAGCTGAAGGGGGAAGAAAAAAAAAAAAAAAATCAGTGTAATCAGTGGAGGCTGGTATAAATGGGCTAGCAGGGCCACGCTTGTCACAGTAATATATACAGAATGGTCTGAAGAAGCGAGGCAGGGGCTGAAACGTCCTCTTGATTTGATCTCCACAATGACTGACGAGCTGCATGTCCAATTCAATCACGGGTGTAATGAATGTGAACGAGGTGGATTATTTACATGACTTTGGAAGAGAAACTAAAAGTAGAGATAGACTGATAGACCGGATGTCCAATCAAATTACAGAACCATAAGTCTGTTTGCCATGGCTGCTTTTCAGAGGACACATGGTATTTGTCCAGTACAGCACTGCTCACAGAGACGCAAATGCCTGCCTATCTTTCTAAGTGTGTATAATAGTTTGTCTTTCTTATTATGCCATCAGTGAGACCTTGTGATATAAATGTTCTTTTTCGAGCTATTGACAAATGTTGGATTTTAGCCCTCTGAACTAATATCACGACCAGCCGTCACTGAATCGAACACGTAAAACCGTAAGTGTCAAACCTGAAGAAAAACAGGCCACTCGTAGCAAGCACGGACTTACCTATGAAATGCAGTGCATTTCTGAGCAGCTGGTAGGCGTTCATGGATTTACCCACTTTATGTGTGGACAGAAGATAAGACAGCAGCATGGAGGCCAAGAATCCTCCAAAACACCCAGCACCCTAAAGAAACATTAAAAAAAAAATAATAATAAATCCCCATTTACTGTGATCCTCCTCAGCAGGTCTACTAGCAATACCAGACATGAACTTTAGCAGCACGTGAGGAAGAGTCTTTAAATCACATTTCCCCTAAGCTATGGAATTCATTTCCACATCACATCTGCAACTGGGAAACCATTTCAAGATTCAAAAGTTCTTTAAAAACTCATCTCTTGAGGCTTGCATATTCTCTGTGACATGGTTACATAATACTTAATTATAATGTATTTATTATTATTATTAAAACAAATGAGGCTAACAACAGCATACACACACTCACAAGACTTTACTTACCTGATCTAGCTCCCTCTGTCTGAGCCACACTTTGAGCAGAGCCACACCATCTCGAAAGGCAGGGCACTGATCACAGTGCACACTGAGGAACTGCAGGTGTGAGCGAGGGAGGTGATCCCCCACTACCGTACTGTTATACTGAGGAGTAGGAGGCTCACTGCTTCCTAAAACAATCAAACAAACAAACACAACAAACTGTTAAAGGCTTCAAGTAAAAAGAACATAATATGCTGACTCATTCTCCAAAAAAAAAAAAAAAAGTTACCTTGCGCAGCATCTTGGCCAGTATACCAGGCTGTCCGGATGTTGTTCTTCTGCGGATGGAAGCGGCTTGGTTTGAGGAAGTCCGGAGGTGGGATGGCGTGAATTCTCAACACTATGCTGTTGCTGTCCTTACCTACAGGCACACAGTCAGCTTTGTATAACGTGGCTTAATGCTTTTACGGATACATTCACACACCAAGTCCAAGTTGTTAGTCACCTTACCTTGGTCTACAGTATACCTGGCACTAGTCTAAACAGGTCAACCTTCTGAAAGTGACCAAAGAACAATGCTCCTCCCCGATATAAACGAGGCAACAATAGCAAATCACTAACCTAACTACGTATCAGGTACGGATCAGATATTATATAGTACACATGCAGGGGTGCCGAGGTGATCTTCACACAAAGAAGGAAAAGTCAAAATTCTGTCATTTTTACCTAGTGTGCATGAAGCTGATGAAATTCAGATTTCATCCAAAGAAAAGGAGGAGGGGGGAAAAAAAACAAAACAACAAATAAACATTTTTCATCCCCATAGTGCGATATGCCATGGTGCATTTAAAATCTCTAATCCCACTGCCAACTGAGCCACACCATAACAAAATACCCATACTGAATTTAGTTACCCCTTTTCGCCTGGGGACTCAACAAACCCAGTTGCTATTAGTCATCGGTCGAGTCAGACCAGTCTTCTGTTTAAAAAAAAAAAAAAAAAAAAAAAAAAAAAAAAAAAAAAAAAAAAAAAAAAAGGAAGAATTTTCACTAACCTGTTAGTTTTTTTTTTTTTTTTTTAAAAAACACTATTTATTTTCTTGCTGCTGAATTTACCTTATTATATGACGTTTATATCTCGTTACAATTGTTTTGTGTCCCATAATCCATCTTTCATATCGGCGAAATCCCAAATAGATTCTTATTCCCTGCGTTTGCTCACTACGCAGGTTTAGATGCACTGCACTTACATACCCCTAGAACGCCATTCAGATGCAGCCACATAAATATACAAAAATGTCTGCACTTCACATTCCCGCAGTTTTCAATAAGATTAAATAATCGGCACACTTGTACCTTGCTGTGCTTTCTGACTTTACAACAGACCAACAAACTTCCAAAGAACTCTCTTTACCATCAGAGGGTGTGGAGGAAAGAGCCTACCTGAAGGTGTGACAAGCAGGAGTGGGCGGAGCCGGTTGCCATGGAGGCATGAATAATGCAGTGGGCCCACTAACGGAGAGGTGGAAAGGTGCTGTGCCAGTCCTGCCAGGTACAGAGCTCGCTTTCGAGAGTACCTCTGGTTTATGCTATCCATCGGGTGCAGGATGCTCTGAGAAGAAAAAGCAACGTAAGCGCACTTATGAATTTTCTTGAAATGATCACGACAGAAAGTGGTGATCATCCTGGTCTTTATTGTGAGCATTATAGTAGACTAGCTTCACATTCTAAGAAGAGTGCATGACCTACATGATCGAATTGTTAAAATGAGAATCCTTTCATTAATTCTAAGAATTTTTTTTTTTTTAAACAGGAACTACAACTTACAGCAGGAATCGTGACCGCCAGATCAACAGAAACTCTTGGCTTGATGCAAGTTCCCAGAGGATAACTCCCAATCATGTCCACAGAGTCAGGTGGCTCCATGTGGAACTTGCCCTTAGACTCCTCAGAAACCAGGACGAATGGGACATCAATTCCCGACTCTGATAACCAAGACAAGTCTGACAACTAGACAAAAGACAAAAAAGCAGCTTAAGCGAATACGGTGACGACATGAAGACTCAAGAATAACAATAGTAAAGTCTGGCTCCGACAGACAGAGCTCTAAACACTGGGTACTGACTTCCACTACTGGAGTTTCAGGAACAGATTTCAGAAGATCAGTGATTTGCTGTATGAAGGAATCCATCTGTTTCTTCCTGCGCTCACTCAGTGCCACCTCCTTGAGCAGTTCCTCCATCTGCGGGCCAAATAATATAAAAACATAGGAAGGTCACATTCATGTTACATGCATGACCAGTAAAGTACCATAAATACCAGATCACTTACAGCAAGTTGTAATATCAACCTTACTACAATAAAAAGTTCTTAAATTAGAACAGCTCACACCAACACAACAAGCTGAAACCCCAAGTATTGTTTATTTTAACATTTTAACATGTGTACTATGGCAGTGTATTAACAGACCGATTATGTTTGATACAGGCCAACAGAAAGAATCGTGACATGTGCTGCTATTTCTCAGTGAAAGATATTGTCCTCATAAGTGGACGGCGTAGATAGTTTGTGAGACCAACACTTTTGCACTTCCTCTGAATTTCCACACCAAAATGTGACTTAAGATAACCAACTTTTCAAACTGGGACCAAATGAATGTCTCTCAAATGGCCAATTGATTTTTTTTAAAACCCCCAATCCTAAAAATGGTATTCGATGGTGCGACTTCTTTGCGCACATGTATTCTCGCTGTAAATTCTGGATGAAAGAACAGGTCGACCGTCAAAAGCATCCGAAAGCTGTGCTAACCTGCATTTTGAGCAGACTGCAGTGAAACAGACTCTCTGCCTCCTTCAGCTGGTTGAGCTCCTCCACAGTAGGGGCTTTGTACAACTCTCCTTTAGAGAGTTTCAGTGGGCGAAGGACACCATCCTCCCCAAGTGGTGTACTTGCTGTCTTTTTGGATCCTTTGGGTTTCTTTGCACTTTCCTCTTCGTCCTCTGATGGGTGCAATGTTTCCATCTGTGATGCAGTCAATACATATAGTCAGAAAAGCACAACAACAGAGGGTAATGTTCCTATAATCCTATAAAAGTATAACTGCTATCCCATTTACAAGCCTTTTATAAAGTAATATCGATTGGATGAGGCAGGGGAAAACACCAAGTAATCATGCACACTAGTATTAGCTGACTAAACTAGAGAAAAACCGTACATGGGAAGAAATAAAAGTATCAAACCTTATTTTCCAGATCTTCATCTTTTGCAGTATTTTTTCTCTTCATGTTAATCCGTGAATAAAGTCAATACTTTGTAATAAAATCCAAAACAATGCATTGATTGATGCCAGGTAACCCCTGCAATTGGAACTTCTCACATGGAGAACATGCGGCACACAAACTAGCGCTGTCGTGTTGTAAACTGTGATTGGTCCATTATCCTTATTTTCCGTTTACCATTGGTGTAAAAATATTAGTCCCGCCTACAATCAAGATTCTTTGAGACTGCAACGAGCTGCATTTTATTTTAAAGCGCGGGAAATTAGCAGTAAATATGTTTCAGAAAAGCTTGAAAATGTATTTTATTACAACTGCTTTAAACGCGTGTAAAAATTACATCTTTTTTATTTGTTTTTGCGATATACAGTCGTCGCTGATTGATGACGGAATCATGGTGTGGCGCATGCGCAGTCTGCAATTGTGCACGGAAGCAGCTGTGCACTGTGGTGAGAATGAAATACAAATGTGTTTATGTTAAGTTAGTTTTTTAGCGTGTCAGAAATAAATAGAGCGCGGGAGGGGGGGTGTTTAGAAATGTATATTTGTTTTAGTTTAATTGTTTTTTTTTGGTCAGTGAGCTGAATGATACAGCGAATAGTGAATAAAGTTATGTCGTTGTCGTTCTGCAGATAAGTTCTACAGATTTTTACACACAGTCTGATGACACTGATTATTTTCCTTGTGTTGTTATAGACAATGTCAAGTAAAGAAGTCAAATCGGCTCTAAAAGGTGCCAGAGACGCTATCAAAAACAAGGAGTTTAAAGAAGCTCTGAAACACTGCAAGGTGAGACATTTCCCCCAGAAGTGACCACAGTGTTGATGATCCACATGATGATATATCACCAGTGTTGATGATCCACGTGATGATTTATCACCAGTGTTGATGATCCATGTGATGATTTATCACCAGTGTTGATGATCCATGTGATGATTTATCACCAGTGTTGATCCACGTGATGATTTATCACCAGTGTTGATGATCCACGTGATGATTTATCACCATGGTGTTGATGATCCACGTGATGATTTATCACCAGTGTTGATGATCCACGTGATGACTTAACACCAGTGTTGATCCACGTGATGACTTATCACCAGTGTTGATGATCCACGTGATGACTTATCACCAGTGTTGATGATCCACGTGATGACTTATCACCAGTATTGATGATCCACGTGATGACTTATCACCGGTGTTGATGATCCACGTGATGACTTATCACCATGGTGTTGATGATCCACGTGATGATTTATCACCAGTGTTGATGATCCACGTGACGACTTAACACCAGTGTTGATCCACGTGACGACTTATCAACAGTGTTGATGATCCACATGATGACTTATCACCAGTGTTGATGATCCACATGATGACTTATCACCAGTGTTGATGATCCACGTGATGACTTATCACCAGTGTTGATGATCCAAATGATGATTTATCACCAGTGTTGATGATCCACGTGATGACTTATCACCGGTGTTGTTGATCCACGTGATGACTTATCACCGGTGTTGTTGATCCACGTGATGATTTATCCCCGGTGTTGATGATCCACGTGATGATTTATCACCGGTGTTGATGATCCACGTGATGACTTATCACCGGTGTTGATGATCCACGTGATGACTTATCACCATGGTGTTGATGATCCACGTGATGACTTATCACCATGGTGTTGATGATCTACGTGATGACTTATCACCAGTGTTGATGATCCATGTGATGACTTATCACCATGGTGTTGATGATCCACGTGATGACTTATCACCAGTGTTGATGATCCATGTGATGACTTATCACCGGTGTTGATGATCCACGTGATGACTTATCACCAGTGTTGATGATCCACGTGATGACTTATCACCACAGTCATAGTGTTTTAATGACACAGTGCATATTGTGCAAAATGAATAAATATATATGTGTGTGTTCCTAAAGGCTGTTCTGAAGCTTGACAAGAATAACTACAATGCCTGGGTGTTCATTGGAGTTGCAGCGAGCGAGCTGGAGCAGCCTGAGCAGGCACAGACAGCCTACAGAAAAGCTGCAGAGCTCGAACCTGAGCAGCTGCTTGCATGGCAGGTTGGTTCTAAATACTGCAATACTAGCTTCATATATTATCCTACTATCTTACATTGATCCAACATTTTCCCCGATACGTGTAGCAACTCCTAAAAAAACGGTAAGAAATATAAACAAATTCAACGAGTTAAAATCAAATATTTGTCAGTAGCTCAACAATGAAGCTATTGAGAGTGAGCAATGCATTATATCACAAGAGTGCATTGATGGCATAATTAGAATGATGTGAGGCAAACTATTACACACACACACACACACACATACACTTAAAGTCAGATAATCGGCTGTGTTTGTAACCCTTTTGTTTAAACCAAAAACACTACATTTACGGTCCTGTCGTTTCTTGTTTTGTGTAATTTGTTCTTGAACAATATGTGCTTAGTCCGTCTACTTTTAGTTTCTCCCTGAAAGACATTTTGGGGAGAAGGATGAAAGAGTACATAATCCACGTTGGTGACATTCATTACACCTGCTCTGTCTCACATGCATCTTCTCAGTCACTGCTGATGTCATGTTAAGGATGCATCAGTGACCGAGAAAAACATCAGCCGAAATTGCACTGAAACCTAGCCTGTATAGTGTAAAACTGTATACGGTCCCATAACGAAGACGAACTGTATGTCAATGCGGGACAGACTTGTTACTTCTCCAGCAAAGTAAAGCCTGTGTACACAGATCTTTTGTGCGTTGAACACATTTTTATGCATAACAGTGAATCTTCTTATGGATTTCTTTTACAGGGCCTTGCAAACCTGTATGAAAAAAGCGATCAAGCAGACTTCAAAGCCGAGCTGCCCAAAATCTATCAAAAACTCATAACGTTATATGAAACGTGAGTATCCCTGGGTAAGACGTAGAGCTTTTATTATTTAACGTTTATTTCCTCGTGTCGCTTTAACTGTCTGTGTTTTCAGTTCGGATAAAGTCAAATGTTTTGACGTGAGCAAGAAGTTGGTGGACATCTATCAGACGGAAAAGAACTACTTACAGGTATGGGAAGGAGAGTCAGATAACTGATGAGGTTCTAGTTAGAAATACAATACAAAAACGGTTAGTGTACGAGTTCCGTTCAGTAAAAGGAAATTCCGACTTTTATCCTGATATGGATTTGGAAATGGCAGACTTTCAGCTTTTTAATATTTGAATTGAAGAGTGTGCAGGTCTGTTCTTGATATTTTTGTCATTGAGAAACACTGATGGATTGTGGGTAGTTTTATATTAGAGAATGCTTTAAATCGACACTCACTTTCAGCAATGTATTACAATTAATCACAATTATTTTTTTGTCCCTTTGTAATGAATATTTTGTACCAAACAACCACAATGTCTTGTCTGTGACGTGCAGGTGGCGAGGGTGTGGCGGCACCTCATTCAGGTGAGAGAGGCAGAGGATGGGATTGAGACCTTCGAGCTGATTGAGCTATGGAGAGAAATGATCAGGCTGCTCCTGGGCTCAGTGGAACAGCAGGACAATGAGACACAGCAACATGTGAGCTATTATTAAATCGTGTATACAGGAAGTACTGTCTTGATTCGAAATTCTGGTAGATGATCTAGGTAGAGATTAAGTCAAAAAACACTGCTACCTCGTTAAGATTCTCTGGCCAACAGTTTAACCTTTTTGAACCCATTTATTGGAACATATTCATGTACAGTGCCTTCCAGTAATATTGGCCCCCTTGAAAAATATGAGCAAAGAAGCCTGTGAAAAATTGGCTTTATTGTTTAAACGTTTGATCTGTTGTTCAAAAAAATTCACAAAAGATACTCTGCTCTCATGGATATCAAACAATTGCAAAAACAACACACGTTTATTAAAAAAAAAAAATATCTCCTTGTTAAATATACACATGTGCAACAAGTATTGGCACCCCTATGAATTCATATGAGAAAAATATATTTGAAGTATATTCCCATTGATTATTTCACATTTTTTTTAGTACACCTGGGTGACTAGGAACAGGAAATTGTTCAGCCATGACTTCCTGTTTCACTGGAGTATAAATATGAGGTAACACATAGGCCAAATTCCCTTAGTCATCCATAACAATGGGTTAGACCAATAAATATCGCTGTGATGTGAAGCAAAAGGTTGTTGAGCTTCACAAAATGGGACGTGGCTATAAGAAAACAGCACAAGCATTGAAAATGTACATCTCCACCATCAGGGCAATAATTAAGAAGTTCCAGTCAACTGGAAATGTTATGAATCAACCTGGAATTGGACGTGCGTCTATACTGTCTCAACTCACTGTGAAGAGGACGGTTCGAGTGGCCAAAAACTCTCCAAGGATCACAGCTGGAGAATTGTAGCAGTTAGTTGCGTCTTGGGATCAGAAAATCTCCAAAACTACAAATCAAAATGACCTACATCACCCCAAGTTGTTTGGAGGGGTTTCAAGAAAAAAGTCTCTTCTCTCGTCCAAAAACAAACTCGAGCATCTTCAGTGTGCAGACACTACTGGAACTTCAAATGGGGTCGGGTTCTATGGTCAGATGAAACCAAAATAGAGCTTTTTGGTAATAAACACCAGAGGTGGTTTTGGTGCACACAGAGAGGTAGCCATATGGAAAAGTACCTCATGTCCACGGGTAAATATGTTGGAGGCTCTTTAGTGTTTTGGGGCTGTTTTTCTGCCAGAGGACCTGGACATTTTGTTAGGATACATGTCATAGACTATCAAATCAACAGATATTAAATGGAAATCTGACTGCCTCTGCCAGAAAGCTTCAAATGGGCCGTGGTTGGATCTTCCAGCAGGACAACGATGCAAAACATCATCAAAATCAACACAAAAACAGTTTACTGACCACAAAATCAAGGTCCTGTCATGACCATCCCAGTGTCCTGACTTAAAACCCATAGAAAACCTGTGGGGTGAACTGAAGAGGAGAGTCCACCAGCGTGGACCTCGAAATGTGAAGGATCTGGAGAGATTCTGTACGGAGGAACGCTCTCAGATCCCTCGCCATGTATTCTCCAACCTCATCAGCGTTATAGGAGAAGACTCAGAGCTGTTATCTTGGCAAAGGGAGGTAGCACAAAGTATTGACTAAAAGGGTGCCAATAATTGTTTCACACCTATATTTAACCACAATATTTTTTTTGGATAAACCTGTGCTTTGTTTGCAATTGTTTGATATCCATAAGAGCAGAATATTTTTGTGAATATTTTTGAACAAAAGATCAAAAGCTTAAACAATAAAGAGAATTTTTCACAGCCTTGTTTGCTCATATTTCCCAAGAGTGCCAATATTTGCGGAGGGAACTGTAGTTAAGTATGTGCGTGTACAAAATATCCATATTGAATTTTCAGCTCCTGTCTGCTTTTGAAAAAGCTCTTCAGCTAACAGAACATGTGCCTAGTGAGGACCATAAACAACTCACCCAAGATTACATTAAATGCCTGTCAAAAGTAAGTAGCACCTTTTGCAGTAATATTTCTTTAGACATGTTAGGTATTGGTTATTCAGTGAAGTATACCTGTAAGTAAACCTGTAATTTCTCTGCCAGCTCCCTCATGAAGTGGTGAAGATGAAGGAGATGTGTGATCTCATGCTGTCCCTCTACCCAAAAGACTCATATCCTCTGGAAGTTCTAGGGAAGCATTATTTACTTTTAGGTAAAGCAAAGCAGTGACTGAAACCTTTGCATGGCAATAACCCCAAGTAGATAAAACAATTTCAGGCAGATTTATAAAAAAGAAATTGTGCTTAATTTCTTCACAAAGAGTCCAAACATGAAACATTAAAACATTCATTAAAGTTAAATAAAGTTAAATGCTGTTAATGATTGATAAACCTGTGCTGAATCCTTACTGAGATTGTTGCTTTTGTGTCTGATGGTAGATGATTGCAGTGAAGAAGCTGTTAGCTGTTACACTCGTCTCTTGGAGCTGGACCCGGTCAGTTCACTGGCCCACTTTGGTCTGGGTAAAAAAGCTCTCCAGGACAAGAAATATGAGGATGCTATCAAGAGCTTTGGTCTTGGTTAGTATAAGGTTAAACCCTTGTGGCCATAAAATGTAATTGTTTGTGTGGTAGAATATGAACGCGTGAATCTTGGTTATGTTTCGGCTGTACGAAAAGCAACAAAAACCTATAAATGTCCACTTGCACAGGGACACAGTGGCTTAGTGGTTAGCACATTTGCTGGGTTTGAATGCCCTGTGTGCATGGAGTTTGCATGTTCTCCCCGTTCTTTGGGGGTTTCCTCCGGTTTCCTCCCCGAGTCCAAAGACATGCGCTTGTAGGCGGATTGGCATTTCCAAATTGTCCGTAGTGTACGAATGTGTGTGATTGTGTCTTGCGATGGTTTGGCACCTCATGCCCTGAGCTCTCTTGGATTGGCTCCAGGCCCCCCCATATGACCCTGTGTAGGATAAGAAGTACAGGAAATGGATGGATGTCCACTTGCACCCACTTAAACAGAAGTTACTGGTGTTAAAAGTGTTCATTGCCTCATATTGGGAAGGGTAGGGGAACATTGATAATAAACAGAGAGTTATTTGTATGAAGTATGTTTGTGGCTTTGTCTGCAGGACTGCGACGGATGCGCTCCAGTGTCATTGGATGGTACAGTCTCGCTCAGGCTGAGCTGAAAATGCACAAATACTCTGATAGTGTGCTGTCCTCCAGCCAAGGTACAACTTGTCTCACAGCTCCTCACTCATGACATCTCACTGGAGTTAAAGGAAAATATGTGTGTGTGTGTGTGTGTATATATATATATATATATATAATATACACACACGAGTTATAGACATTAATATGCAAGTTATTCAGGGAGAATTTTTCCTTGTGAATGTGAGAGTGACCTCTCTATAATCCTAATGTGCTGATGTGCAACTCCAAGCAGTCCAAAGTGTTTGTATAATACATGTTAAATTCATTACTGGTTTGTGCCAAACAAATAGAATCAAAAAAGCATGTAATTGAGGCAAATACATTAGCTATTTACTGTGAAATGGAGAATGCTAATAGCCTAATGACCGACATGGTTGGTTTACATTGGAAATAATCAATACGGTGGGGCATACACACTAAATATTTTCATTGAAAGTTCCTTGAAATGCAGGAGAATACTGAGCTCTTATTTCTCTGTCATCTACGCTGATTGCTAGTTGGTCAGGCTGCTGCCTGTTTGAGTAAAATCTGTACACTGAATCTGTAGACCTTGTATTCTTTCACAAGCAGAAGGACTTGATGGTACGGGTGAAATTCGACCCCTTATTTGTTAATACTTTTCCGTGTAATTTCGGATGTATTATTTCACAAGAAAACTGATTTCTAAATCGTCAATCTTCCACCCTTGTGGAAGCAAGTATATTACCAGTCAAAAGTTTAAACACACTCGTTCTTTATTTAAAATTTTTCCTCACATTTAATAATAATAATAATAATAAAGTCATGAAAACTCTAGAAAAACACAAATGGAACTATGGGAATTATGTTGTGATAAAAAATCCAAAATAAATCAAAATAATTTAGTATTTTATCATCTTCAAAGTAAACACACTTTTTGCCTAGAATTTCCAGAAATGAATTCTTGGCGTTTTCTCGACCGATTTCTTGAGGAATTTCCCCGAGATGCTTTTTAAACAGTATTAAAGGAGTTCCCACTTACACTGGACATTTATTGGCTGAATATTTCTACTCTGTATGTATAATAAGTATATATAATACTTATTCCGAATATTTCGCTCCGAGTCATCCATTAAAAAAATATTTTTTTTTTGTAAATAAAATGTTCGTTTTCTAATTAAAAAGAGGAATATGTCGGCACGATTATATTTTTGTCCACCACACCGATTTCACACATTTAATCATACACCTTCAGATCTAAAGGTTTTTAACATCATGAGAAACAATTCCGTCGAGTGTCCACAAACTTTTGACCGGTAGTGTAGATGCCGCTTAGCGAAGTGCCAATCAACATCACAGCTTCAATATACAACCATAATGAACTCGTATTTCATAAAAGCCTAACACAAAGCATTTGAAAGCACTGTATTTTACATTTCATCCAGTCATGGTCCTGATGATGAAATAAAAACGGTTCTTGAAAGCACACCCGATCTGCATTTAATGCGAGTTGTGCAGGTAAAGTAAAAGCAGTCTTAACTTGGGTGTGTTTCAGGGCTGAAGGGGTGTGCAGGATTTAGTGAAGACTGGACCCAGAAGCTGATCAGAGTAAAGCTGGAGGCGCTGGTGAGAGCTGGAACAGAGCAGAGTGCAGATGAAGCTCTGGGGATCCTTTCTCAGGTGGAGTACTGACTGTTGAATTAGACGCACCCTGGACTCCATGGCCTTCTGTTCTGCTTTCCAGAAGGTCCATATATTTGTTGCGTGACATAAAACTTCTATTTTTCAGATGCCAGACGCTAGCAACGATCCTGCTCTGTTAGTGTTGAAGGGTAGAGCCTATTTACAGAAGGGGAAGCTTGAAGAAGCCTTTCAGGTACATCCTGTAAATACGTACCGTGTCCCATTTTATTAGCGGTATGTCCTGGAATTACAAACAAAAACAAAAAAAAAACTGCATGTTTTTTTTAAAGGTGTCTTCCGAGTTGCTGAGCTCGCATCCTGGCTCTGTGGAAGGTTTAACCATAAAGGGACTGACACATAGAGCTGAAAAGGAACACCAGCAGGCAGAGCAATGGTACGTTTTTATCGTTTTTTCTCAATTTCCCTCAACGTACTGTACGTTATAAAGTTTGTACACACATTTACGTATATATTTGCTGTCTTGTAGTTTTATTGAAGCTGTGTCTCAGAGGCCAGACAGTGGGGAGTTGTACTTCCTACTAGGGCAGCTTTATTGGGACATGGGGGAAGAGACCCGGAGGGACAGGAGCAAAGTTCACACTCATCTGCTGAAGGTGATGTCTTTTTAGTTACATGCCCTCTTTTTGCACTGGGACACTGGGTATCTGAATTAGATTACATCCAACCTGTTGTAATCATTTAACGTATAGCTCACTAGACTACATTTCCTCATCACTGCACCTCTAGGCTGCCAAGCTGGATTCCCATCGTGGCTCTGTGTTCCGCTACCTGGGTCACTACTATAGGGAGGTGGCCAAAGACCAGGGCCGAGCTAGAGGCTGCTACAAGAAAGCATTTGAGCTGGACTCCACTGATGCAGAGGCTGGAGCGGCAACTGTAGACCTCAGCATGGAGCAGGGAGACATGGTTAGTGCTCGGAGTGTCCCGCCTCTCACAGTTCTACCCTTATTGAGGAGCTGATATGGTGTAATTATTAACCCTGTCTATTGTTTAGGACTCCGCTTTAGTAGTTCTTCAGGCAGTGACAGAGATAGCAACTCCTGGTTCAGCCAAATGGGCCTGGATGAGAAGAGGCCTGTATCATCTTAAAGTGGGACAGCATGCGCAGGCTACCGCAGAGTACGCGTCGTTCCTATTAACACCTCATGTAAGTATGTCGAAGACGGACGAAGCTGATATTCCTGAACGTTTTTTTTTTTGTTCTACAGCCTGCAGGCAGCGTTGCGGGCTGACCCTCAAGACTGGGTGTGTTGGGAGTGTTTAGGTGAGGCCTACCGCAACCGCCACAGCTTTACAGCTGCTCTCAAAGCTTTTGCTAAGGCCCACATGCTGCAGCCCAGCTCCATCTACAGCCTCTACCAGATGGCCTCCATCAAGCAGATTCTGGGCAGGTTCAAAGAGGCGGCAGTGGAGTACCAGCAGATAATAGAAACCGAAGAGTACGTGCCAGCTCTGAAGGGTGGGTGACTATTCCTTTTATTTATTTATTTTTAAAAATGTAGAGGTCCTGATGATTACATTCTTATTCAGATTTAGCAAAATGATAATTTTGTATTCATTACACTTGTATTGTGATACAGTAGATTAAATGAAGATAAATTGCCATATGTGTTTTTTTTTTATTTCTGTATTGGACTTGGGCCAGCGCAGATCTGTCAAATTAGGCCTGACATCCCGCTATCATGCAGCGAAAGGAACATCTGACATGACAAACAAAATGAAGACAAAGTGCTGACTAGAAAATAATTGATTTGAAATGTGATTTATACCGCTCTTTTAATTAGATAGTAAGCCCGTTAGCCGTTTTTGCGGCCAGGCTGGTTTGTAGTACATCATCTCTTAATTGTTCTGGTTCGTTTCATTAACCTTGAATAAATACATTTGAAATGCTTTATGCTCAAGCCTCTAGGAACATGTTTGAATGAAATTCTTTAAAAAAAAAAATACATATATATATATATATATATATATATATAATATATATATCGTTCAATTCTTACCTATATCACCCAGACCGACTAAGTAAGCAAGATATAGATGCTAAATAAATGTTGTTTTCTTCTTTTGGTCAGGACTTGGAGAATGTCTTTTGGCCATGGCTAAAACAGCAATGGAGGACTACCTGGATGGGAGAGCAGTTGACCTTATACAGGAAGCCATTAAGTATTTGTTCAGGTGACATTTCGGAGAATATTTTATCATTCGGTATCGTTATACAGGAGGTGAAAAATCAGATCGACTTTGTCTTTAATAACGTCTGACTTTGTCATCGGTCATGTGTCTACAGGGCAGTGCAGAAGCGTGCGGATCTCTCATGTCTGTGGAAGTTGCTGGGAGATGCCTGTACAAAATGCAGTTCTGTTTCTCCAAACCGAATCTGTGTGCTGGTGCCTGGTGTACTGTGTGGAACAGAGCCTTCAGATAAGAACCACACACTGGACCAGAAACAGCTGCTCAGTCTTGGGGAGAGGTGGGTCTCCCAACATACACGCACACCTCATTCATATAGTCATGTGCGCATTTACACTGTTATTGGCTGTTCGCTGGTTGGTACCACCTCCTGCGTGACGGATCAGGTGCGGATCAATTCGCTGGGGAATTAAATATTTTCGAGATTAAGACAAACAATTTTTCATGGCCCCAATAACTCCTCTTTGACTTCCGTTAAAGGTGAGTTGAGTCACTGGGGCTTCTGTTATTCATTCTGTACAAGACAATGTATCGAATGATCATCTGTTGTAATTGCGTACACTGTATACGCTACGGAGGCATTACATAATGATTAGGTTGAAAAATGGCGAAGTCCTTTTATCGACTCGTGATCTTAAATATGTTTATGCTTCCCCGTAATTGTCGTGAGAAATAAACTATTATGTGCTCTGTTTATAGTCTATATAAATAGACTATGTTTATAGTGCAACAACAATACAGACATTAAGTCTGCATTTACGCTGCAGGTCTTGATGCCCAATTCCCATTTGGTTTTTTTGCTGTTGTTGTGTTTTTTTTGTTTTTTTTAGACGACCCGCTTGCATTTTCTTTTAAAAGTGACCCATATCCGATATCCACATTTACACTATACACTTCGTGAATCAACCTGACGTAGACGTCAGCGTAAGCTTAGGCCGAAAAGGAAGTAAAAACGGCGCACTTTGCAACGGACACAGACGAAAATATAATACGAGCTTTTGCTTTCCGCACCACGTTTAAAGGTCATTCGCCACCGTCGCTTTTTCAACGACGTACGACTCGCGTCGACAGGGGAATATCCGATCTGTCCGGTTACACGGCAGACGCAAAAATGTACGTGTCCGATTCATATCGGATTTATTTCCACATATGGACGAGGCCTGAAACGGATCTGAGAATATCGGACTCCGTGTGCTTTTTTTTCATTTCCTGCTTACACGTTCATGGGTCATATCCGATCTGTGCCACATGAGAGGAAAAAATCGGTCACTTGAAGCATGTAGTGTAAATGCGGCCTAAAAGACAGGTGCTGTAGCGTACAGAACAGCACAGTCCTAATTACATAAAACATGAGTAGTATTAGATGAACCAGCCACTAGTAAGTGTACAATACTTTATCGTTTATCTAAAGCACACCTCACGTTTTGTAATCCATGTGTTCCAGATGCTACGGCCGTGCTCTGAAACTGATGGCAGAAGCCCCGGGCCTGTGGTGTGACCTGGGCCTCAACTATTACCACCAGTCGAGACTGTTCCTGTCTACATCTACAGAACCGAACGTCCAGCCACTGTTGGAGAAAGCCCTGCAGGTATTCCCCCTGACCTGGGAACAGCACTTCCTGTGGAATGGGATCTCAGTAAACTTTCTGTAATTGATTTGTGTTTTGTTTAGTGTGTTAAAAAGGCAGTCATGCTGGACAGTGGGAATCACACGTACTGGAGTGCACTGGGGGTCGTGGCTATGACTAAAGGTAAATGAAGAAAGGTGTTGTGGTAAAGGTGTGCTTGGGCTATAATTAAGTACAAAAGGTCGATTAAGGACGAACGGAAAACACAAATAAACAAAGAAGTTTTAGAAACAAAAGATATCAATGGTACAAGCAGCGATATCGCAAATTATAAGCGGAATATAAAGGGAAAGCCTAGGTAGGCGTGCTAACAAGCATAATCACTGGAGCTGGGATCCAGTCCATGTTGCTGCTGCTGTTTTTTTTTTTTTTTTTTTCCGGCTGTTCCTGTTAGGGGTCGCCACGTTTGATCGATCCAGTACCGTAAAGTGGTTTTAAATTATTTTCCTGTAAGAGATTCCTCTCATGTTATGCCTCAACGTGTGAATGATGTGTGAGATTGACGATTGCATCATCATCTTATCTTTCAGGAATTGAAAACTTTGCCCTTGCACAGCACAGTTTCATCAAATCAATCAGAGCAGAGCCGAACGTAAGTGCAAGGTTAGCAGCACAATGCTGTATTTAACATCTTTAGTTTAGGACGTCTTTAGCATCACGCTGTCTTTTTTTTTTTTTTTCCCCCTCTGATATGTTTTTAGAATGTTGTAGCATGGACAAACCTTGGAACCTTGTACCTCAAGAACCTGAACATCGAGGTAAATTGTGCTTGATTACTCACATCTGTGTGCTTCTGTTATGTGTTATTATACACGGTTTTTTTTTTTACAGTATGCGTATTTACTTCTCAGCTTGCACACGAGGCCTTCAAGATTGCGCAATCTCTGGAGCCGCTGTATGTGAACTGTTGGATCGGACAGGTAGAGCGAACATGCAGGCGACACGGGGCATCCGGATATGACGTTCAGTTTCCCGAAGCGTTAACTTGACACCGGAAATAACCGCTTCTCTCTATTGGTCCTGCAGGCGTTCATTGCTGAGACAGTAGGAAGCTATGACACTATGGATCTCTTCAGACACACCACTGAGCTCAGCACTCATGTAAGAGTTACATGTCATATTATTTGAGTATTTATACAACAGAGCTGTTGAATTCTCCACTGTGATTGGTCTGAAGGTATTCATTAATGTTCTGTAACAGCAGCTCTGATGGAAGCGCCGACTGTAAATAGTGTAATCGTTGATCTGGTGCAATTTTCTGTAGGGAGATGTTTATTTAGCGTTTTTGGAAACCGTGGTAACGCTGTTCCTTTAAGTTTTCTGAGGGCCGTGCTGTTTCTACATAATTTGACAGAACCCTAGAAAGAGAAAGGAAAAAATGACTGTTTGTAGGCATTTATTTATAACATTCATGATGATAAAACTTCCACAACGTTAAATGGATGATGTCATCCTTTAATAAATAAAATCGTTTCTAGCATTGGCAATGTTTTGGCATTGGTATAAAAGGAATAAAACACTTCAGAGCATGGTGATACTGGAAAATAATCGATTATTATAATGTTCTATATTACTGCCATTGATTCATTTCCTGTAAAAGCGTGCCCTATCATGTTTAATTCCATACATATAGCTTAATAAGTGCCTTTCGTAATGTACATCGCTGTATGGTGTTGTGGTTATTAGACTGCAGGAGTGAAGGGTTATGCGTACTGGGTCTGTTCCACGCTACTGGACAAGAGTAACCGGGACTCGGAGTTATACCGCTACAACATAGTCCAGATGAACGCTGTCTCGGCTGCCCAGGTGGCCTTAACCAAATACACAGGTATGTACAACAAGCGTCGTTTTTTTCCTCGTTCAGTGAACCATCCTGTGTTTCATAACTGGTTTAAGAGCCAAAGGGTTTGTATTTGAGAGCACTTTTTTTTTTTTTAACCAAAGTTAAATCTTTCAGTGACAATACATAGCACAAAGATATTGTCATAAAAGAATTAATACCAGGAAGTATGTGTTTTTATTGCTTGAAGCTTTCTGTGCTGAGTTTGCAGCTGGTCATTGGTTATCACACACACTTGGAGCATTTGTTCCCACTTATGCTCCCGTCTGAAATATCATTTGACAAGTTGGTGGAAACGAGCTGATTTTGGATTCCTCGGTTGTTCCTATAAATGTAGAGAGGATTCAGACGGATGCCGAAGCTTTTGTGATGATGGGCTTCCTGAATGAACACATGAAGCTGAAAAAGCAGGCAGCTGGAGCCTATAAGAGGTGGGCACACTGTCCTAATAAAGGAGTTATCGGCATGTGTGCGTAGTTTAAAGCATTCGCACACTTACACTCCTTCTCCTCGTACTTCCTCTTAGAGCTGTGGAGCTGCTCCAGAACAGCTCACAAACAGAAGAACTCGGCTTCGCTCTCAGAGGCTACGCTCGGGCACTCTGGTAACTCAGACACTTTTCACTTTTACATCTTTTCACTAGTAGCGGATAGTATTTAAAGGATGTGTGGGAGAATTCTACGGAGAGTAATGTCGACATGTTTTGCTGTACTGAGAATAAAACTCTTCAACCCGTTTTCCCAAAACTTATACTAGTGTAATATATTTCTAAGGGCAGTTGTTGTTAAACATGCGTGCGATTCCCCGGGCCAATGGGGGAGGAGAATGAGGACACAGGAGGCAGAGAATGGAGAGAGTGCTGCTCTTCCTCTTTTACCACCCTTTCAAAGCTATTAATTTCGTGCTCTCAGGCGCACACACACACACACACACACACACACACAAAATGGAATAAGGTCATATCGCAGTGTCCTGTCGTTCTGCTTAAGTTGAGCTCAGCTACGTCAGGGTAGGTAAGGTTGGAACTGTCTCTCTCTGGCATCTGGCAGCCTACTGAGCACAGGCTGCCATAAAACCTAACACAGGTGTAGACAATCCCTCTTTATCTGATCGTTCTGCACGACTTTCTCTCCACTAGAGCCACTGCATGACCATGGCCGTTTTTTTCCCTACAAAGCTTTAACAAATTAAGCTTTAAAACGCTCCATTCATCATTTCAGAGATGGGGCTACTTTTTCAGTAGGAATAAAGTTATGAGTTGTTGCCAGTGTAGTTTTGTCTGTTGGTGCATTAAAGCGCACCTATTATGCTTTTTCAGATATTACCTTTAAAGGAGTGTGTTATAGAGCTGTTTGTGAATGTAAAAACATCTGCAAAGTTTCAAAAATCAAAGCGCACGACGAACAGAGTTATTGACTCCTGAAAGAAGGAAGCGATTCTGACCAGCTGAAACGAGTCGTTAGTGATTCCAGACTTTACTTCCTGTACTAACCTACGTAGATTTGTAACAAAATGCCTTGCCTCTGGTCTTCATTGGTTGCTCGCTGACCGGTAGACAGACTGGGACATCTGACCAATCAGAGCAGAGTATGCTCTCTGAAAGGAGGAGTTTAGAACGAATCCTTTAGAACGGATGATTGAACGAGTCGTTTGTGACACTGGGGGGAAAACGGTAATGCTGCAATTTAAATTATGAGCACGTTAAAGTGTTTTTCTACCTTGGATACAAGTAAATATATTGTATGAGACCTTTAAAACAATATTAGGCACGTTTCAAAACCATAATACGTGCACTTTAACACCATAAAACCTCAGGACGCATAAATAATCAAACTCGTTGTGTATAAAAACAGCTTTGGTCTGACGTCCTCTTGTGTCCGTCTCAAAATGCCCTTAGACTTCTATAACGAGTGAGTTTTGAGATTCTTTTCCTCCGTGTAGAAAATGTTCTTGTCACTGTAATCTCCTCTACACTACAGTTTTATATGGATGCAAATTGGGTTGGAAATGCTGGAGTATACCTTTCATTTGAAACAGTTGTAAATCTTTGAACATATCATTGTAAAAAGGGTCAATATTATTTTATAAGCACGTTCTCTCGTAGTGACACAGATCAGTGGGAAGAGGCTGTCCGTCATTATTCCTCCACATCACTAGAGGAGCTGCATGATCTCACAGGCATGGCTCTGGCCTGCTTTAGAGCTGGACGTCTCCAGGAGAGTGTTAATGGTAAGTGTATTCTTTTTACGGTCTGGGGCGTAGTAGTGGTGCATTTTAAGCTTATCTTGTGTGTGTGTGTGTGTGTGTGTGTGTGTGTGTGTGTGTGTGCATGGTTTTTGATTGTGTTCCAGCCTATGAGAAAGCTCTTGCAGTGGCTTCCACTGAGAAGGAGAAAGCCTATATACTAACAGCTCTGGCTTTACTACAGCACCGATTGGGGAACATGGACACTGCCAAAACTTTGCTCTTTAAGTGGTGAGCTCTTCAAATCATCAGCCTTGACAGATCACTACTAGTGCTGGATTTTACTGAGATCAGCCTTCCTCTTACTTTGTGTGCGTGTTCTTCACACAGCTCATTGCTGAAGGAGCCGATTCCAGAAAGTTTGCTGTGTCTATGTGCTTTGGGCCTGGTCCATGGAGACGCCACCCTGGCCAGCGCTGCCCTCTCGGAGCTGATGAAGCTGGATGGAGCTTTGAGGGGTGCTGTGGAAGAGCACTGCCTGCTCACTTGCACCCTGCTGGCCTTACAGGGCAACTACGACGCTGTGCAGAGAGAGGCTTCCAGGGCAGTGTTCAGGTATATGTTAAATCTGGTGGTACTGACCATCTCCAGAATTATGACCTTATCCAGAATTGAGACATTGGAGGAATATCGGATTTGCCCGCTCGAAGCTTATAAAGCAAATACGAGATGGTGAACCTTTCATTAAACGAGTCAAACACTGGTGCTAGAAAAATTACAGCATCAGCTAAACGAGTCAGTTTCTGTTATCACTTGTGTATAACAGAAGCACAGCACTTTTGCCGTTTACAAAGCGCTGACACTGGAGACTCCTTCCAGAAATGAAGAATCGAGGTCTCCTCACAGTAGACTTCACCGTATCAACAAATACACACTTCTAATTTGTCTTTAATCCCTTAATCTGTCTCTCTTACATAAATATAATGCTTTAGTCATTATTACATTTAAATGTGGATATTTATCGTTACTGACGCACGCACACACTATTCCTCCTCATTGGTCTGACTCACCACAACGATATGAGTGGCCTTTAGTTTCATTTTTGAGCATACATGTCTGGTCTATACATGTTTTGATTAATTAAGGCTCTTTCTGTCTAAATCATGTCACTAGTGATTAAATATCCAAAAGATGAAACGGTGCACTAGGGCTGCACGATTACGGCCAAAATGATCATCACGATTATTTTGATCAGTATTGAGATCACGATTATTTATCAGGATTGTTCATAGATTTTAGGGACAACATATTTTTATTTAAATAAACAGACCGCTGCTTTCACCTCCACGTTTTGCTACATTCCTGCTAGTGTACAATATAAAATTTAAATATAATTTATAAAAATATAAATAAACGTGTACCCAAAATATAGGGTAACTAAAAATGCCATCAACCAAATGATAATACGCATCAAATATAACAATATGCATCCAAATGAAAACAATTCAGGCGAATGCCGAAAAGACGATATCACTGTTTACAGGAGGAGAGACGCAGACAAATCACCCTATAGAGTGGTGCGGTCATGACGTCATTTTGTTCCGAAACCCGGAAGTTATCATCCCTCGACAAAAACCCAACAGGATTTTCACATAGGCTTTTGGATTATTGTGAAAAATAAGCTCTGTGATCAATAAAAGTTTACAATACTAACACGTTTTGTCCATCAACAGAATTTTCACAAATGAAATACAATCGCCAGAATACAATAATTACAATCGCCAGAAATAAAAAGCTAACCGTATGCTATAAATGATCTACACCACGGTCGCTCGACTTCAACGTCACCATCACCATTCCAACAACTTCTCCAAACTTGATTTAAAAACATTTTCCATAATACGTATTTACTCTGTGGATGAATCTTCACCGCACACCTGAACCAGTTTATCCACAAAGACTTTTCCTGTTCGGCGTGACGACGTATGTAGTGCCATTTAGCAACGTGTTAGCAACCGCCGTTTTCAATACATGTAAAAGCTTTTAAAAAAAAAAAAATCACACGTGGGGTATTACTGGTGTATTTTATGTCATAGAATAAAACGTGAAAATATTTTGAGCTTGTGTTCACCACAGACCTTATTTCAGGCTTTTAACCAAAATCCCATTCAAAAACCCATTGATTCGGCACGATTGAACCGGAGGGCTAAAATTGTGCAGCCCTACGGTGCAACCGAACTCCTCTTTGTTGTCGCGAAACCCTTAAATTGTTTATTTAATTGCGTATTGAATCTTTGACGTCTCTGTTTGACGTCTTCTTGTGACAGAAACCCAGGAAATCCGTCCCTGTGGGCGCTGCTGTCCAGACTGGTGCCACAGTACTGTCCCAGCAAAGCTGACGTAAGCCCACCAGAACCATTTTACATCTATATATGATGTGATGTGTATAAACTTAAATGCTATTACTTTGAGTGTTCTGTCATTAAAAAGGTAATGATAATCCAATTTCACATTTTACAGCTACACTAAATGTTCAGTGCAGATGAGAAGTCACTGAGGTGACTCCCCCAAACAATATTTCCTTATATTCAAACTTATCGTAAGACCATTGTAAGTAAACATGCACAGTTTTAGGCATAGAGTCAAAGTTTATGATGTTATAATCTGTTGCGCTTACTGTATATCAGAACGCTTCTGTTATTTATTTATTTATTTATTTATTTATTTATTTGTAATGCTCGTATAGCTGCAGAGTTTGTGATGAGAAGTTTGAAATATCAAGGAGTATGTAGGAACTTTCCACCTCTGACCGTATTCGGAACGCAGCATTAAACAATGTCACTCGGACAGGAAACGAACGAAACCTCGGCACAGTTTTCGAGGTTAACGTCATGGCGGCATTGTTTGAAGCCGAGATCATACTGGAAAGCTGGCGCTATGTAGATAACAATATAAACTCAAATGTCATTTCAACATTTTTTGGGGTATTTGTGGTGGATTTCAAAAATGAAAATGATGTAGTTTGAAGGAAGAATTTTATGAGGTTTTGAACATATATTTATGGGATAGATTTTGAGTGGCGCAATACTAATCTAATCTTGGCTGATTAGATAGCATAGACTACAATGGTAAATTTGTATCTTTTTTTAAATGATCTTTTATTTATTTTATGAAGTATTCCTTTAAGGATGAAAACAAGTTTTAAGCCGTTAAAGTCCTGCACAAGTAACATTCTGTCTCTCTCAGGGTGGAGCCGTAGCAGGTAGCGTGGCATGTCATGCTAGCATGACTCTAGGAAAGGTGGGTTTGACTTTGTAATAATCTGAACAGATAAAGCAGTAGAATAAGAAGAATGGCTGTCTCACTACTGATTTATACTTTCTGTGTTGTTCTCTAGAGGGCACTGCTGTACAGCGGAGTAAATCAGTTGGCCTCAGGCAGACACTCTGGGGAAGACAGGAGGAAAAATGCTCTAAAGACCACCCAGAGAGCTGTACTGCTCTGTCCAGGTTGGTTTAGGACTGAGGGTTTTCCTAAGGGTAGCCAAGAAGTGCAACAAGAACGTGTGTTGTATAGTAATGTTTGGAGAGCGGATCTTATAGAGATATATATTCATGCTATGCAACTGTTGGGTATTTCTTTAGTCCTCTGTATTCAGCTTGCTGAATAGTTACTGCATAATTATTCACTGCTGTTTGTGTGAAACTTCTAAGATTAGCTCTGGAGCAACCAGTTGCCATCAGAAGTCACATAATTAGTTAATCGGAGTCCACCTGCGTGCAAGTCCAAAAGTATGAGTCAGGGTTTGGTTATTCAAATAATATCCCACCATTAAATCCATAATTAAAATACGAATATAATATGGCACAGCCATGACATTGTCTAGATTAGGTCTCCCACTAAATGTCAGTGACCAGGTAAAGAGAGCATTAGTCCGAGAAACCGTCAGCGATAGGCCAACGATAACTCTGGAGGAGCTGGAGAGACCTGAAGGACATCCACACCCTAGACTTTACACAAATCTGGTCTTTATGGAAGAGTGGTGAGGCGTATGAACTCTCATTTGGAGTTTGCCAAAAGGCAAGTTGAAAACTTCTATATGATCCTATCAGTGAAGCATGCTGGTGGTAGCATCATGTTGAGAGCTACCCTATTACTCCAGATTCAGTTGCACTTGTCTCGAGTTTTATGGAGGCATGAAATCAACCCTGCGTTTGATATAAACACAGTCCTACAAGTTTCAGGCGAAAGATTGTTTAGAAAGAAGTAGCGTTCACGATTAGTTCGTTCATTCATAGCTGGCATGATTAAATCATTTTACAGAGTGATGTTTTAGCTAACATTCTGTGTGTAGTTAATAATGTACAGTTGTAATTGTGTATTCTTTCTCCCTTGTATTCAGACGATCCTGCGGGGTGGGCGGGGCTTATGGCTGCATGTCACACAGAGAATGTAGCATGTGCCCTGTCAGGCTCCTCCCCCTGCAAAGAGGGTCTAGAGAGAGTGTTTATGACACTGGTGTCAGAGAAAGGTCAGTAAACGGTGTATTTGTTGCTAGCATGTTATCCAATAAGACTTACCGGTTTCATGGAATATAGATTTTGTTTTTAATTTATCAATCAATTTACATATATTTGAAGGCAGAAAATCCACATTTGAATGTTCACACATCGTGTTCTTCTGGTTGCGTAACAAATTTATTAAAGTGCATGTTTTTTTTTGTGGATAATTACTCATGCCGATTGTGTGATAGTTTTTCCCCCCTGTTTGTGACAGTATAAAATTAAAACGTATGAATGTATTCGAATGTATTGTAATACTAAATATTTTAAGCAATTGAAATTTGATGCCATTTTTTTATTTATTTAATATAACAGCGCTAATGGAAGGTGTACCAAATTTGTGCGTGGGCATGTGTGCGGGTGTGTGTGTGTGTGTGTGTGGGTGTGTGTACACTGTGTTCCAGTGAAAAGCCTGCAGAGAGAGGATGGGCTTTTGGCTCAGGCTCTGGAAGGCTGGGTTCTGCAGCAGACTGTGACAGGACTCAAACAGAGCGGCCTGTATGGTGAAGCTGAAGCCCTGTGTTCACAGGTTCTCTAGCTTTCTCGCTTTCCTTTTTTTATTTTTTTTATCTCGCTACTCATTCTGTCTCTCCTCAGCCGTCCGTTTGGGCCACAGGTGCAGACAGAAGCACCCGCCATCGTTACCACACACGTAGGGCTTTTATAGCACGAATGAGTCATGTGTCCGAGCCATAGTATCTGCGAATCTTCTCCATCCGTTCTTCCACTCAGTGTTTGATCCCGCCCCATTTCACACACGATTACAACCAGCCTTTATCATCTTTATGATATGTTTTTTGACTGTTTTGACCGCTTATTACATTTTCAGTTTCGTGGGATCCTACTTTATTATTAAGACCGGAGTTCTGAGCACGTTTTCATCAGCTGATCTCCTTCAGCCTAAATGATTTATGTCAAATGATCAGTAATATTAAATAGGACCTTTTAATCCCTGTAATAAATGTGACAGCATCTCAGCATGTTGCTTTTTACTTTGTGAAATATTAATGTACTCTAGCTATTGTTGTTTTGCTGTTGCTTATTGTTATTCTTTAAGCATACTTTTTTAAACGGTTCAACTAGTGTAGAGTAATATTATTATTATTATTATTATTATTATTATTATTTTTAATACTATTTATTTTTATGTTTTTGAAATGTAGCTGTCTTTTGTAAGGAAGCTAGCAACAAATGACTTTGAAAGAGGGCTAGTAACATATGTAATTGGGTCCTAAAGATGTTTTATGTTTTAGTCACCAAACAACATTATTAAGCTGTATCAAATGATATTTTCCAATCGATCAACCAACTCATTCTATCACTTTGTGCATCCAAAGTCACGTTAAATGGTTACGATTTGATCGTTTTCATTTGTCAATGATATTTGTATCACAACCCCCATCATGCCACCACAAACCCGCAGGTTGATCTATTCTACTCATGTTACACATATTCACGAGTAATATAAGTCTGTATATGTGAACTGCCTGTCTGTGTGTGTTGCAGGTGTTGAGTGTGTCTCCTGAGCATCCTGCAGTGTTCCTGTTGCTCAGGCAGGTTCAGTGCGAATGCCTCCTGCTGTCTGATGCCGGAGACTGCATCCCCCCAACAGTGCTGGACCAGCTGAGTGCTGCTGTCATGGCCAACCCAACCTCAGTGTCTGCTTGGCACGTGAGTACTGCCTCATAGACGTCGTCTAATCTCGCTCTACACACGAAATCCACTCGTTTGGTGTCCTGTCAACGGAACGGGATCACCAAAGGGACCACTGCTGACCAGGTATTATCTGAGCAGTGGACTGTGTCACTGCTGGATTGAGAAAGAGTATGTCGGCTAAGAACATCCATCTGGCAGCAGGAACCAACAGTCATAGGCTCGAGTATAGTTAACACAAATTGTGCACGAGGGGAAATAAGCTATTAGCTCTGTACACCTACAAGTTGTTCCAACAAGTACGATGTGTCTAATAAAGAGGCAGCTAATGGATCTTTTCCACCAGACATTTCTGAGCAAGGAAGATAAAGCATTCCGATGGCATTTGCGCAGGAGTGCAGTCAATACTGGAATTTATATCCCGTGCTCGGCAGGATTTTTTGCCACGGTTCGTTACTCGTACTACAGACTGAACCATGTGGGTGGGATAGGTTGATGCCCACTACCAGTCAAAAGTTTGGAGACACTTGTACTCAGAGAAACTGAAATGTTTCTCTGTTGATGATCAAATGTTGATCCGAAGGTGTACGATAAAATGTTTGAAATCAGTGTTTCAGACAAAAATATAAATCGTGGCAACATATTAATTTCTTTTATTAGAAAACTCACATTTTATTTACAGAAAAATATATATTTAATGGACGACTCGGAGCGAAATATTCCGAAAAGCAGCCGATAAGAGTCCAGCGTAGGTGGGAACTCCTTTAATACTGCTTAAAAAGCATCTCAGGGGAATTCCTCAAGAAATCAGTCGAGAAAACGCCAAGAATACATTTCTGGAAAGTCTCGGCAAAAAGCGTGTCCACTTTGAAGATGCTAAAATATTAAATTATTTTTGATTTTTTTTTTTTTTTACCACAACACAATTCCCATAGTTCCATTTGTGTTACTCCAGAGTTTTGATGACTTTATTATTATTATTATTATTATTATTATAAAATGTGGAGATAAAAATAAAGAATGAGTGTGTCTAAACTTTTGACCGGTAGTGTATTTATTCACCCTGTGTTGTGAGAATTGGAGAGACTTTCCGTCTCTGTAAAATTTAAAAGCAGTTATAAGAAGGAACGATGTTTGCTAAGCCAGAGATGGGTTTTATAGTAACTGAAGACCTTGAGAGTCAAATCATTCGGCCGTTCATATGACTACTACATCAAAAGGATGCTGATATACTGCTGCTCATTTCAGTTAAACTGTGCTAATCACCATAAGTATAGACAGCAACAAGATGAATATACAGCGATGCCCTGTTTTGGCTTAATGGCGTTTGAGTAAACGCTCGGGTACGTAACCTGCACGCGGCTCGGCAAAGTAGTGCAGTACGCCGATGCCACAAGCCTCTTCAATGAGCGTTGTAGACATAAATATAATGATTGGATCACGATAATTACTGTAAGCATACAGCGCTACAAGCGTTCAGAGATGATTCAGTCCCTCGCACTTGCTCTGTCCCAAAGCACAACTCGGCTCACGGTCCACCCTGCTCTTACCTCTGTCCATCATCATGCTTTAGTACTATTGCTTGAGAGAACAAAAAATGATTGCTAAAATTGTTGTAAGAGATTCGGATCTACTTTAGATGACGTGACATCTAACAAATCTTTTTTTAACAGTTGTACTTCTCTTTGTGTGTGTGTGTGTGTGTTAGTGGCTGGCGGAGGTGTACCGCTCTCAGGGTTTGCTGGCACAGGCCTCGGTGGCTCTGAGACAGAGTCTGCAGCTCACCTCTCAGCTCGGTCACTACAGCGGGAAGCTCAGCAGTCTGCTGCGCCTCGCCCTGCTCTCTCTCACCCCCTGCATGGTGAGTACGCACGCCTGCCTTGTGAATGGCTCTGACTTATTATATGCGCATTTTGAGTTTACATGCATGAGTTTTAGCTATCACATGCATTTCAATCCCTGATCTGTTGAAACCTGTTTCATATAAATGCACTGCCTGCCACTGTGTATGGCTTGCTCTGAGTATAAACAGGAAACTGCATGTTTGAAACCTGACTCATTCATTAGAACATGATGCTTTTTCCCTATTTCAGCTTTCCATCGTGAAACTCCTCCCCGCTGCTCTTTATTACTGTTTACCTAAATGAAAAAGAATGAGTTTAATAACCAGTTTCAAAAGCAATTACAATGGGTGGGGGGGGGGGGGGGGATGTGAATCCCATACTGTTCTGTAATAATATCACAGGTCTGAAATTCTTGAATTGGTGAATGGAGAGTGTGCACGTGGCCTAGAAGATCTCCTACGCAGTGTTCTGTCATTGTGATATTATTAAAACATGAACCCGGTTCATTTTAAAGCATAAATCGTTCAGTACGTTTCTCCAGCGCCCGAGAAGCGACTATAAATCGATGAAGGAGCTTTAAGACTACGTGATCTATGTGTAAATATACCGTATGAAAATGCATCCATTTCCTCCCGCTACATGTACAGAGAATAAAAGCAGTTTACATTCATCACAGGTAGAGACGAGTGGGATTTCAAGACTTTGATTTGCACTCTAATGTTCTGTGTAATTTATGTAACAAGACAAGAACCTGATAAAAAAAAATACCATAATGAATGGTTTTGTTCCAAAATCCTTTGCTCAGTTTGCCAGATTGTAGATCAAGAGAATTTACTCGTATGTCTTAACAAATTTGACCCAAACACAAGTGAATATAATATAATATAATCGGAATATATGTATACAAGTATTCAAGTATCGGAATACAAGTATTCGCCCCAATCCCCCCCCCCCCCCCCCATTTTGTAGTGCTACATCCTTGAGCTATAAATGGATTTATTTTGGGATTTACACCGTTTGATTTACACAATATGTCTAACATTTGGAAGATGCAAAATATTTTTTTATTGTGACACAAATGCTAATTAATTCTTTTTTTTTTTTTTTTTTTTTAAAGCGTTGTATTCACCCTGTTTTTTTCAATAACAGCTGCAATAACAGCTGTGTCTATCCGCTTTGCACGTCTGGATCCTGATGTTTTCGCCCGCTCGTGCCAAAACTGTCCAAGCACCGTCATGTTGCATTAAGACAGTAATGTTCAAGTCCTGCCATAGATTTTCAATCAGATCAACAGAGATTTCACTATTTAAAAATAAATGAACTACTTTAAAATGTGTGTTTTCGCACAGTCCTTATATGATGTTTTTTTGTGACGCACACTGCTGTACAGATGTTAAAACATGGCTAGGATGAGAGATGGACACACACACACACACACACATACAGTAGAGCAGAGTAAACAGTGTCTGTTGTCTCCTGTTGTTAGAAAGGAAAGCCCTATTCGTGTTGCTGACAGTAATGCAGAAGGAAAGTGCAAACGATGCTGCGTCACAGACATCCACGGGGATTTCCTCCTCTCACTCATCAGTCTGGAGATTACAGAGGGATAGGGATAGATGGACAGATGTTGCCTGCCCACAGTGTGCCATTAGCAGGGGTGTTAAAAGCACCTTTCACTCATTTTCTGGTAGAAATGAATGCCCTGAAAGTGATTGGCCTTTTTAAGCTGGACATAAGCAGTCTGTCAGCTTAAATCTACTTAAATATAGAACCCTAGCATGTATAAAATGGTTATAATGACAGTGCCGTAATAGATTTGATATCACAGCAACGTAGAATTCTTCAATCTGCTCTTGAGAGACAGAAACTGATCGATGTTCTATAACAGCAGCTCTGACAGTAGCGCTGGCAGTAATTCAAATCCCACGTTTATATTAATGTTGGTTTAGTGGACTTTCTACGATATTAAACCTAAACATAAACGGTTAAACGTGCGATGTGGTTCCTTGATCGAAATTAAGTCGTAATTGTCTGCAAATCGCTGTGGCGTAAGAGCGATAAAACACTTGGGACATGCCGTTACAGGAAAACGCTTTATCCGAAATGCTTTATAAAAATGTTTTATCCCTTACAGAATATAACATAATTAGCAGAAATTAAAGCAGCCAGAAACAAAAAAAAAATAAGTTCAAGATGAGCACTTAAAAAAAAAAAAAAATATGCAGCTAAAATTTTTCTGATTGACAGGTTAAGGTTCTAATGTCCATTAGAGGTGTAACGATGCAAGGCTCTCGATTCAATACGTCTATGTAGGGAACGATACATTCAACAGAGCAAGCAAGACGACTCTCTCCTGCTTTAAGACCACATTTCCTGACTAATTCTGTTTGGGTAAAAATAAATAAATGAAAATCACCATGGCGATCGGGAATTCATAGCTGCATAGATAGAACCGATATAACTGTATAATAATAGAGAATGCTGGATCCAAGAACATGTTGGAGGTACAGAGAGCTGCGAGACTTCGTACACACTGCCTTGAGAATCACACCAGCAGGGTTGGCAGGTACACTGTTTTTACACCGAATTTTCCGTGTTAGCATCAGGTCATTTTGAGAATTAATTGAGGTGGGAATTTAGTTGAGGTCTTGGCAACCCTGAACACCAAGAAAAGCCTGGGCAGATAGCTAATGTCTAGTCAGTCATGTTTAACTTTTTTACATCCTAATGGACAGCTTTTCTTTCATTATACGCTGCTAGGAGTCTGAATGGGTCATGCGAACACTGTATTTGTATCCTAGTTTCAATTATTGTATTTAATGTAATGTCAAATGAAACCGAAGGCACATATTCGTATAAAATGTAAATATACATTTTATTCATATAAAATGATGTATCGAATCGAGACCCCGAATCAATAGGTTGATTTTTGTGTATCGTTACACCAATAATGGTACTGTGATATTTTCTCTGATTATGTCCCTGGTCATGTTTCCATAATGTTTTTAAAAAAATTTTTATTGAAATTCTCACAAGTAAGGTGTAGTCTGGGACATGACGCTTTTTCGACAGTATGTCATCGGAACATAACGGAGCAGTAATACGGCTTCCTTTCTCTTCGCTGTCTTTTTCCCCCCTCACTTGTACAGTGTAGTAATTATCCCTCCTGTATGTCTTGTGTTTAAGCTGACTCCAGCTTTGTCCCTCTAATTAAATTAGACCGTCTCATTCCAAAGCAATCTCTTGATTAAAACGTCTTTGCATATTTCATTTTTTTTTTATTATTATAGATGGAGGAAAACCAGCCAAATGGAGTTCTTGCTTTACTTTCTTCAGGTTGTTTGTGCAGTTAATACTGTGGATAGTTGTACTCTTAGTAGCTTGTTCTAACCACAGTTGAGGGGTTACGTAATAAGTATAAAGGAATTACAAATGGGGATTTGTTTTGGGGGGAAAAACTGGAACTTGCCTATGGTAAGAAAGCTCATAGTTTGAGAATAATTTAGCAGTAAGTGAAGGTAAACCCAGTAGGTTATTGAGATGACCTTGTGTGCAGAGTGCTGTGATTAACTCCAGCTTGTTGTATGTGTGTGTGTGTGTGTGTGCGCGTGTGTGAGATACTAGGCTGGGGTTGGAGGCGCGGAATGGAGCAGTCTTGTTCGTGAAGCCTGTACCGAGGTGCTGAAGCTGGGTCCGTGTCCTGTGGCTTCACTTTTCCAGGCTCTGCTTCAGTTCTCCATCAAGATGGGAGCCAGGTAACACATGGAGAAGAGCTGAGAAGCTGCTGGAGGCAGTGATCACTACAAGTGGGCGATTTAGCCCAATTTATCTTTTAAAATTTTTTTTAAAAATTTAGTTTTTTTTTTCATAGAAATCTGAAAATGAGAACAGAAATGACTCTGTGGTTTTTGTGTCATTTCTACCAGTGCACCGCTCGCCGCTATTGATAAGCATAAGCGTTCCTCCCAACACACAAAACTGACATCAGACACGCAGCTTCACTAAAGCCAAGTCATAACGCACCTGCTTAGAGAGGACTAGCTTTAAGCTCATTTTATTCTTTTGGCTGTTTGACCGACATTGAAATTTAGCCAGCCAATAAAATTTGCATGCTGGTGCCATAAATATTGAGCAAAACCCATTGGCTTCCTCTCCGGTTTCATTTCACTGGTTTTATGAATGTCAATTCTTTTTCCCCAGGGAGACACGGCGTCTGTTGGAGAAGATCGTTTACGGACCGAGTTCAAGAGATGTGAAAACTGTAGCGGCGGTGGCTCGCTGGTACCTCCTGCGCCACCTACATGCCAAAGACGACCTGCAGCTGATAGATGTAAGGACTCGCACATGAATTAGTAATCTTACAAACACGAATGACTTGATTCAATACGTCTATGTAGTGAACAATACATTTAACAGAGCAAGCAAGAAGACTCTCTCTCTCTCTCTCTCTCTCTCTCTCTCTCTCTCTCTCTCTCTCTCTCTAAAAATATATCACCATGGCGATTGGGAATTCATAGCTGCAGATATAACAGATAAAAATGAATAATAGAGAATGCTGGGTTCAAAAACGTGTTAGCGCTACAGAGAGCTGTGTGACTCAATGCAAGAATTCCAGTTCATCATGTCTCAAATCACATAAAATTGAAACAGTGGGAAATGAATTTAGCTTGTAGCCTACCCCCATAAGTGTAGGTATGGTTAAGTTAAGTTTTTGATCAATCAGACAACAAGAATCCGTGTTAGCTGCAAGATTTTTATTAATAAGCTTGTTCTAACACAGTACGTTATCACTTCAATAGTAAAAACGTCTTCATAAATGAGTTTTCGAACATGTAGTCACTGACGACGTAACGTTTTCTCTGAGGAGACGTTTATTTCCCACACAAAATCATGTCCCCTAAATCAGTGCACTGTCTAATATTTATAGTACTTTCTAATAAATTGTCCTCACATCAATTAAAATATCTGCTTTAAGAAAAACTCTAGTGTTAGTGGTACCCCAAGCTCTATAAATGGGGCATGATTTAGACCACGTACATCCGACCAATTATGGGAAGAAGGCATCTCTACATGCCTCCACGTGTTCATTTAGATCGTTTCGTCTCTTATACTAGCGTCCAGGCGTCCTAGGCAGGGCAATATTGTGCATGTGTTTTTGAGCATGACTTTGGTGGAAAACTGGAGCGAGGGTCTGTATTTGTTTTACTTTATAACATTGTGACTCCGCTCTGAACAAGACTCGTTGTTTCTGTAGACCCTGATGATGGAGGCTGAAGCAGCAGGAGACCTCAGGCTGCTAGAGTTCCATAAACAGCTGTTCCCCTGAGCCTCACTGCGTCCCAATCTCATCTACTCAGCACCCTGCCGTGCCACGGCCAATACAACAGCTACGTTCTCAATCCCGCCTCCTTCCTTCATGCTTTGGTTGCAATTATTAGCTACATTAAAACCGCTCTAGGCCTAATAAAGCACTGTCAGTTAACCGATCACTCATAATTCACAATTATGAGAGTCCTTTGCATGTTTTGTGCCTAAAAATTGTGAAATAAAATCGAAGATGATCAGAGCTGCCATTAATCGTTAACAACTAGTAGGCAGGCCTAAAGTACTTCGAAATACTAGCACAGCACAATAAATGCTGTTTAATATATTGCGTATAATAAGAGTTTTTGCTTTAATTAAAGCAGACGCTGCCAAAGCATTAGGCTTGTGTTTTTTTTCCCCCCTATAAGTTTTATGCTGCCAATGAAATAAGAGCACAAGCGCACAATGGCCAATAGCTGTATGAAATACGAGCGCACTTTCTCCTTCACAGCGCCAGAATCAGATCATCGATCCAGACAACCACAGCCAAGAACCATTCAACCAGCCCAGACAAGCCAAGCCATTTCTCACTGCTCCTTTTACAAATGCTTCATGGATGTTCTGCAGAGATGAAAATGAGTCTAATACCAAACTTCTGAAAACTTCTCAAACACTTTGATCATGTACCAGAAGAGACGTGAAAGCAGTCATTTGTTTGATTTCTTTCAAATTGCAGTGGGCTGTATGCTTTTTTTGTCCAATAAAGCAATTAAGCAAAAAGGAAAAACTGAGAGTTTATGAACTGCATGGAAGAGTCATCAGAAACAGCTGTGACCTCATCACAAGCGTGAACATCTGATATATGCAAAACGACATCTTACGAAAACAAGTGCTGCAAATCGATTAACTCTTTGGTCACAAGGTGTGTTTGGAGGAAAAAAGGAGCATCATTTGATGAAAAGAACACCTTGCCAACTTAGCATGGGGTCAATCTGTTTTGCTTGGGGGTTGTATGACAGCCAGTTGCACAGGAAACACTAGATGGAAGAATAGAGGTCAAAAAACATTTTAATGTGCTCATTATTTAAATTGCAGCATTACCTTTTCCCCCCAGTGTCACAAACGACTCGTTAAATGATTCGTTCTAAAGGATTCATTCTAAACTCCTCCTTTCAGAGAGCATACTCTGCTCTGATCGGTCAGATGTCCCAGTCTGTTGTGATTGGTCTACCGCTGTCAGCGTGTGTCAAAAAGGAAACGCCTACTACCATAACGAGTTTTAGCTCCGTCTGTCAGCGAGCAGACGATGAAGACCAGAGGCGGGGCTTTTTGTTACAAACCTACGTAGGTTAATACAGGAAGTAAAGTCTGGAGTCACTAACGACTCGTTTCAGCTGTTCAGAATCGATTCCTTCTTTTGGGAGTCAATAACTCCTTTTGTCATGCGCTTTGATTTTTTTAAAACTTTGCAGACGTTTTTACATTCACAAACAGCTCTATAACACACTACATGAAAGGTAATATCTGAAAAACTATAATAGGTGCGCTTTAACTGCTTTATGCTTTATCTTGTATTCCATTTACATCAGACTCATGTGTAATTGATTAAGCTCAGAATAGCAACACTGTCTCTATTATCAAACGAATGATCATTCATTAAAAAGACATCACGAGTGTTGACCATGTTGGTTTAAAAGCAATCTGATCCGGAATGTTCCCCATTCACCTTCTCTTGTTTTCTGTATAGCTCAGGCATCTGTCTGTCCCACCACCATCCTCCGAATCTGCCTGATGTCTTTCTTCAGTTCTCCTTTGTCTAGTTTGGCCTTGGTGTCGCCAATGTGTCTGAGGGAAGCGATGGCATCATGAACCAACTGGAAACCTGTGTGTCACATCACACACACACAAACACACACATACACATACAAAGTGCTGAGGGCCCTCTTCTAAAACACTTGTAAAACTGCCTGTGTGTCAGTGTGTGTCTGGTGTCTGGAGTCTCATCTATAATGCATTACGTTCCCCGAGCCTGCTTCAGCAGTGAGATTGAGTGAGAGCTTTTTGCTGCTACCAGCTGAATGATTATTTGTCAAGCTCTTTGTGGCTGCTCAGATTTACTGAAGTGGCCTGGAGTTTTACAGGTCAAGTGTTCGCAGTTTTCTAGGGAAATACTACAGCTGCGGTTACTACCACTTTAGGTGAATGCGCTGGAAATTGCTAGTGAATAGACAATAGAAACAATCCAATAGGCTGCAGGATAGTTTGAAATGCATAGTGACACCTGCCTCACATGCATGTTGGGCACACAAACTGATCAGCAGTGCACTTTTAGATTGAACCTTCTGTAAGAGCTGCTGGAGGAGTAAATAATGTATTAACTCAGTGAAATTAAACACCTGTCTGACTTTATGTGCTGTGGTTAAGTCGGAAAGCCATAACAATGAGTTCTGTTTCTAGATTTTCAGACTTCTCTAGAAGCTGTTGAAACTGGGCAAAATAAATTTTTTAAAAATCTTCAAAACTACAATCAGATCCAGGAAGTTCTCTCTAATGCATACAGCAACACAAGATACTGGAGTCCATCCATCCATCCATCCATCTTCTATACCGCTTATCCTTTTCAGGGTCACGGGGAACCTGCAGTCTATCCCAGGAGGCATGGGGCACAAGGCAGGATACACCCTGGACAGGGTACCAATCCATCACAGGGCACAATCACACATACATTCACACACCCATTCATACACTACGGGCACTTTGGACACGCCAATCAGTCTACCATGCATGTCTTTGGACTGGGGGAGGAAACCGGAGTACCCGGAGGAAACCCCCGCACACACATGTCCCCGGTGGGAATCAAACCCCTGAGGTGTGAGGCAAACGTACTAACCACTAAGCCACCGTGCGCCCCCAGATCACCGCCATTGCACTGTACCAGATCACCTGACTCACCTGACTGATACTCCCTTCTCATCTGCTCCAGTTCAGCTTGGAAACTGTTCTCCAAAGACTGAATTCTGGTGTTCATTTTGCTCTCCGTTTGTTTTGCCCGATC